>NW_027423476.1:35000-68872 GCF_048934315.1 Petromyzon marinus
CAACAACATCATCAACAACATCAACAACAACATCATCAACAACATGAACAACAACAACAACATGAACATTAATAACAACATGAACAACAACAACATCAACAACATGAACAACAACAACAAGAACATCAACAACATCAACAACAACATGAACAACAACATCGACAACAACATGAACATTAATAACAACATGAACAACATCAACAACAACAACATGAACAACATCAACAACAACAACATGAACAACAACATCATCAACAACAACATCAACAACAACATGAACAACATCAACAACAACATGAACAACAACATCATCAACAACAACATCAACAACAACATGAACAACATCAACAACAACATGAACAACAACAACATGAACAACAACATCAACAATACCACATGAACAACATGAACAACATCAACATGAACAACATCATCAACAACAACATGAACATTAATAACAACATGAACAACATCAACAACAACAACATCAACAACAACATGAACAACATCATCAACAACAACATGAACATTAATAACAACATGAACAACATCAACAACAACAACATCAACAACAACATGAACAACAACATCAACAACAACATGAACAACATCAACAACAACATGAACAACATCAACAACAACAACATCAACAACATGAACAACAACAACATGAACAACAACATCAACAATACCACATGAAGAACATGAACAACATCAACATGAACAACATCATCAACAACAACATGAACATTAATAACAACAACATGAACATTAATAACAACAACATGAACAACATCAACAACAACAACATGAACATGAACAACAACAACAACATGAACATTAATAACAACATCAACAACAACAACAACATGAACAACAACAACAACATCAACAACAACAACATGAACAACAACAACAACATCAACAACAACATCAACAACAACATGAACAACAACAACAACATGAACAACATCATCAACAACAACATGAACATTAATAACAACATGAACAACATCATCAACAACAACATGAACATCAACAACAACATCATCAACATTAACAACAACAACATCATCAACATTAATAACAACATCAACAACATGAACAACATCATCAACAACAACATGAACAACAACAACAACAACATGAACACCATCAACAACAACAACACCATCAACAACAACATCAACATCAACAACAACATGAACATTAATAACAACATTAACAACAACAACAACATGAACAACAACAACACGAACACCTTCTTCAGCTTGGCCAGCTGCTTTGCTCGCACGGCTGAGTTGTCGATGGACAGAATCTCCATGGGCTCCTCCTTCTCCATCCGATAGCGATTCACTCCCACAATCACCTCCAGTCCTAGAGAGACACGGGGACAGAGAGACACACGGGGAGAGAGAGAGAGAGACGCACGGGGAGAGAGAGAGACACACGGGGAGAGACACGGGGAAAGACATGGGGGGAGAGAGACACGGGGGGAGAGAGAGACACGGGGAGAGACACGGGGACAGAGAGAGACACACGGGGACAGAGACACGGGGTGAGAGAGACACACAGGGAGAGAGACACACAGGGAGAGAGAGACACGGGGGGAGAGAGACACGGGGGGAGAGAGACACGGGGAGAGAGAGACACACGGGGAGAGAGACACGGGGAGAGAGAGACACACGGGGAGAGAGACACGGGGAGAGAGAGAGACACGGGGGGAGAGAGACACGGGGAGAGAGAGACACGGGGAGAGAGAGACACACGGGGAGAGAGACACGGGGAGGGAGACACGGGGAGATAGAGACACGGGGTGAGAGAGACACACGGGGAGAGAGAGACACACGGGGACAGAGAGAGACACGGGGATAGAGAGAGACACGGGGACAGAGAGAGACACGGGGACAGAGAGAGACACGGGGACAGAGAGAGACACGGGGAGAGAGAGAGAGACACGGGGAGAGAGAGACACGGGGAGAGAGAGAGAGACACGGGGAGAGAGAGACACGGGGAGAGAGACACAGGGAGAGAGAGAGACACGGGGACACAGAGAGACACGGGGACAGAGAGAGACACGGGGACAGAGAGAGACACGGGGAGAGAGACACGGGGAAAGAGAGACACGGAGACAGAGACACGGAGAGAGACACGGGGAGAGAGACACGGGGACAGAGACACGGGGAGAGAGAGACACGGGGACAGAGAGAGACACGGGGAGAGACAGCACTGAAGCTAGGCCCTAAGCCTTCCCCCTCACCTAGAATGAGGCCTAAGCTAGGTCCAAAGCCTGTCCCACGCGGGCGAGGCCTACCGGAGTCTAAGTCCTGGGCCCTCAGGCCTAGCGGGCGAGGCCTAGCGGGATCTAAGCCTGGGCCCTCAGCCCTAGCGGGCGAGGCCTACCGGAGTCTAAGCCCTGGGCCCTGAGGCCTAGCAGGCGAGGCCTACAGGAGTCTAAGCCTGGGCCCTCAGGCCTAGCGGGCGAGGCCTACCGGAGTCTAAGCCCTGGGCCCTGAGGCCTAGCGGGCGAGGCCTAGCAGGCGAGGCCTACCGGAGTCTAAGCCTGGGCCCTGAGGCCTAGCGGGTGAGGCCTAGCGGAGTCTAAGCCCTGGGCCCTGAGGCCTAGCGGGCGAGGCCTAGCGGAGTTTAAGCCCTGGGCCCTGAGGCCTAGCGGAGTCTAAGCCCTGGGCACTGAGGCCTAGCGGGCCCTGAGGCCTAGCAGAGTCTTAGCCTGGGCCCTGAGGCCTAGCGGGCGAGGCCTAGCGGAGTCTAAGGCCTGGGCACTGAGGCCTAGCAGGCCCTGAGGCCTAGCGGGCCCTGAGACCTAGCGGGCCCTGAGGCCTAGCGGAGTCTAAGCATTGGGCCTTGAGGCCTAGCGGGCGAGGCCTAGCGGGCGAGGCCTAGCGGAGTCTTAGCCCTGGGCCCTCAGGCCTAGCGGGCGAGGCCTAGCTAGCGGGCCCTGAGGCCTAGCGGGCCCTGAGGCCTACCGGAGTCGATGCGAGCCTGCCTCCTGGCGGCAGCTTCCTCGATCTTGAGCTTGGGGATGCCGAGGGCGACGGCGCGGGCCATGCCTCCCAACTCCTCCACCTCCTCGATTATCTGCGCCAACGGCACACGAGGGGAATAGCTAGCAGGGTAGCTGGCTGTGTAGCTGTGTAGCTAACTGGGTAGCTGGCTGTGTAGCTGGGTAGGTAGCTGTGTAGCTAAGTGGGTAGCTGTGTGTGTAGCTGGCTGTGTAGCTGTGTAGCTGGCTGGGTAGCTGGGTAGCTGGCTGGGTAGGTAGCTGGGTAGCTAGCTGTGTAGGTAGCTGGGTAGCTGGCTGTGTAGCTGGCTGGGTAGGTAGCTGGGTAGCTGGCTGTGTAGCTGGCTGGGTAGGTAGCTGGGTAGCTGGCTGTGTAGCTGGCTGTGTAGGTAGCTGGGTAGCTGTGTAGCTAACAGGGTAGCTGGTTGTGTAGCTGTGTAGCTGGGTAGGTAGCTGTGTAGCTAAGTGGGTAGCTGTGTGTGTAGCTGGCTGGGTAGCTGGGTAGCTGGGTAGGTAGCTGTGTAGCTAAGTGGGTAGCTGTGTGTGTAGCTGGCTGGGTAGCTGTATAGCTGGGTAGGTAGCTGTGTAGCTAAGTGGGTAGCTGTGTGTGTAGCTGGCTGTGTAGCTGTGTAGCTGGCTGGGTAGCTGGGTAGCTGGCTGGGTAGGTAGCTGGGTAGCTAGCTGTGTAGGTAGCTGGGTAGCTGGCTGTGTAGCTGGGTAGCTAACTGGGTAGCTGGCTGGGTAGGTAGCTGGGTAGCTGGATAGCTAACTGGGTAGCTGGCTGTGTAGCTGTGTAGCTGGCTGGGTAGCTGGGTAGCTGGCTGGGTAGGTGGCTGGGTAGCTAGCTGTGTAGGTAGCTGGGTAGCTGGCTGTGTAGCTGGCTGGGTAGGTAGCTGGGTAGCTGGCTGTGTAGCTGGCTGGGTAGGTAGCTGGGTAGCTGGCTGTGTAGCTGGCTGTGTAGGTAGCTGGGTAGCTGTGTAGCTAACAGGGTAGCTGGTTGTGTAGCTGTGTAGCTGGGTAGGTAGCTGTGTAGCTAAGTGGGTAGCTGTGTGTGTAGCTGGCTGTGTAGCTGGGTAGCTGGCTGGGTAGCTAGCTGTGTAGGTAGCTGTGTAGCTGGGTAGCTAACTGGGTAGCTGGCTGGGTAGGTAGCTGGGTAGCTGGCTGTGTAGCTGTGTAGCTAACTGGGTAGCTAGCTGTGTAGCTAACTGGGTAGCTGGCTGTGTAGGTAGCTGGGTAGCTGGCTGTGTAGCTGGCTGTGTAGCTGTGTAGCTAACTGGGTAGCTGGCTGGGTAGGTAGCTGGGTAGCTGGATAGCTAACTGGGTAGCTGGCTGTGTAGTTGGCTGTGTAGCTGGGTAGCTGGCTGGGTAGCTGGCTGGGTAGCTGGCTGTGTAGCTGGATAGCTAGCTGTGTAGCTAACAGGGTAGCTGGCTGTGTAGGTAGCTGTGTAGCTGGGTAGGTAGCTGTGTAGCTGTGTAGCTAACTGGGTAGCTGGCTGTGTAGCTGGGTAGCTGGCTGGGTAGGTGGCTGGGTAGGTAGCTGGGTAGCTGTGTAGCTGGGTAGCTGTGTAGCTAACTGGGTAGCTGGCTGTGTAGCTGGGTAGCTGGGTAGCTGGCTGGGTAGGTAGCTGGGTAGCTGTGTAGCTAACTGGGTAGCTGGCTGGGTAGGTAGCTGGGTAGCTGGCTGTGTAGCTGGCTGTGTAGCTGTGTAGCTAGCTGGGTAGCTGGCTGTGTAGCTGGCTGTGTAGCTGGCTGGGTAGCTGGATAGCTAACTGGGTAGCTGGATAGCTAACTGGGTAGCTGGCTGTGTAGCTGGCTGGGTAGCTGTGTAGCTAACTGGGTAGCTGGCTGGGTAGCCGGCTGTGTAGCTGGATAGCTACCTGTGTAGCTAACAGGGTAGCTGGCTGTGTAGGTAGCTGGGTAGCTGGCTGTGTAGCTGGGTAGCTGGCTGGGTAGCTGGCTGTGTAGGTAGCTGGGTAGCTGGCTGTGTAGCTGTGTGTGTAGCTGGCTGGATAGTTAGCTGGGTAGCTGGCTGTGTAGCTGGGTAGCTAGCTGGGTAGCTGGCTGGGTAGCTGGCTGTGTAGCTGGCTGGGTAGCTGGCTGGGTAGCTACTTGTGTAGCTGGCTGTGTAGCTGGCTGTGTAGCTACCTGTGTAGCTGGCTGTGTAGCTGGCTGTGTAGGTAGCTGGGTAGCTGGCTGTGTAGCTGGCTGTGTAGCTGGCCGTCTAGCTACCTGTCTAGGTACCTGTGTAGCTGTGTAGCTACCTGTGTAGCTGTGTAGCTACCTGTGTAGCTAACTGTGTAGCTGGCTGGCTGTGTAGCTGGCTGTGTAGCTGTGTAGCTGGCTGTGTAGGTACCTGTGTAGCTGTGTGTGTAGCTGGCTGTGTAGCTGTGTAGCTGGCTGTGTAGCTGTGTGTGTAGCTGGCTGTGTAGCTGGGTAGCTAGCTGTGTAGCTGGCCGTGTAGCTGGTTGTGTAGCTGTGTAGCTAACTGGGTAGCTGGCTGTGTAGGTAGCTGGGTAGTTGGCTGTGTAGCTGTGTAGCTGTGTGTGTAGCTGTGTGTGTAGCTGTGTAGCTGTGTGTGTAGCTGTGTGTGTAGCTGTGTGTGTAGCTGTGTAGCTGTGTGTGTAGCTGTGTGTGTAGCTGGCTGTGTAGCTGTGTAGCTGTGTGTGTAGCTGTGTAGCTGGCTGTGTAGCTGTGTGTGTAGCTGTGTAGCTGTGTGTGTAGCTGTGTAGCTGTGTGTGTAGCTGTATGTGTAGCTGTGTAGCTGTGTGTGTAGCTGTGTGTGTAGCTGGCTGTGTAGCTGTGTGTGTGTAGCTGTGTGTGTGTAGCTGTGTGTGTGTAGCTGTGTGTGTAGCTGTGTAGCTGTGTGTGTAGCTGTGTAGCTGTGTGTGTAGCTGTGTGTGTAGCTGGCTGTGTAGCTGTGTAGCTGTGTGTGTAGCTGTGTAGCTGGCTGTGTAGCTGTGTGTGTAGCTGTGTAGCTGTGTGTGTAGCTGTATGTGTAGCTGTCTAGCTGTGTAGCTGTGTGTGTAGCTGTGTGTGTAGCTGGCTGTGTAGCTGTGTAGCTGTGTGTGTAGCTGTGTAGCTACCTGTCTAGCTACCTGTGTAGCTACCTGTCTAGCCACCTGTGTAGCTACCTGTGTAGCTACCTGTGTAGCTGGCTGTCTAGCTACCTGTATAGCTACCTGTGTAGCTGTGTGTGTAGCTGTGTGTGTAGCTGTGTAGCTGTGTGTGTAGCTGGCTATGTAGCTGTGTGTGTAGCTGTGTGTGTAGCTGTGTAGCTGTGTGAGTAGCTGTGTGTGTAGCTGTGTGTGTAGCTGTGTAGCTGTGTGTGTAGCTGTGTGTGTAGCTGTGTAGCTGTGTGAGTAGCTGTGTGTGTAGCTGTGTGTGTAGCTGTGTAGCTGTGTGTGTAGCTGTGTAGCTACCTGTGTAGCTGTGTATGTAGATGTGTAGCTGTGTGTGTAGCTGTGTATCTACCTGTGTATCTACCTGTCTAGCCACCTGTGTAGCTGTGTGTATAGCTGTGTGTGTAGCTACCTGTCTAGCTACCTGTATAGCTACCTGTATAGCTACCTGTCTAGCTACCTGTGTAGCTGCCTGTGTAGCTACCTGTGTAGCTGTGTGTGTGTAGCTGTGTGTGTAGCTGTGTATCTACCTGTGTATCTACCTGTATAGCTACCTGTATAGTCACCTGTGTAGCTACCTGTATAGCTGTGTGTGTAGCTGTGTAGCTGTGTCGCCACCTGTGTATCTACCTGTATAGCTACCTGTGTAGCTGTGTGTGTAGCTGTGTGTGTAACTACCTGTGTAGCTGTGTAGCTGTGTGTGTAGCTGTGTGTGTAGCTGTGTGTGTAGCTGTGTAGCTGTGTGTGTAGCTGTGTGTGTAGCTGTGTGTGTAGCTGTGTAGCTGTGTGTGTAGCTGTGTAGCTACCTGTGTATCTACCTGTATAGCTACCTGTGTAGCTGTGTGTGTAGCTGTGTCACCACCTGTGTATCTACCTGTATAGCTACCTGTGTAGCTGTGTGTGTAGCTGTGTAGCTACCTGTGTAGCTGTGTGTAGCTGTGTAGCTACCTGTGTAGCTGTGTGTGTAGCTGTGTGTGTAGCTGTGTAGCTGTGTGTGTAGCTGTGTGTGTAGCTGTGTAGCTGTGTGTGTATCTGTGTGTGTAGCTGGCTATGTAGCTGTGTAGCTGCCTGTGTAGCTGTGTGTGTATCTACCTGTGTATCTACCTGTCTAGCCACCTGTGTATCTACCTGTGTAGCTACCTGTCTAGCTACCTGTGTATCTACCTGTGTATCTACCTGTCTAGCCACCTGTGTATCTACCTGTGTAGCTACGTGTCTAGCCACCTGTGTAGCTACCTGTGTATCTACCTGTGTATCTACCTGTCTAGCCACCTGTGTATCTACCTGTGTATCTACCTGTGTATCTACCTGTGTATCTACCTGTCTAGCCACCTGTGTAGCTGTGTGTATAGCTGTGTGTGTAGCTGTGTAGCTACCTGTCTAGCTACCTGTCTAGCCACCTGTGTATCTACCTGTGTAGCTACCTGTCTAGCTGCCTGTGTAGCTGTGTGTATAGCTGTGTAGCTGTGTGTGTAGCTGGCTATGTAGCTGTCTAGCTACCTGTTTAGCTACCTGTGTAGCTACCTGTGTAGCTGTGTGTGTAGCTGTGTATCTACCTGTATAGCCACCTGTATAGTCACCTGTATAGTCACCTGTATAGCTACCTGTGTAGCTGTGTGTGTAGCTGTGTAGCTGTGTGTGTAGCTGTGTGTGTAGCTGTGTAGCTGTGTCACCACCTGTGTATCTACCTGTCTAGCCACCTGTATAGCTACCTGTGTATCTACCTGTATAGCTACCTGTGTATCTACCTGTGTAGCTACCTGTGTAGCTGTGTGTGTAGCTGTGTAGCTGTGTATCTACCTGTCTAGCTACCTGTCTAGCCACCTGTGTATCTACCTGTATAGCCACCTGTATAGCTACCTGTGTAGCTGTGTAGCTGTGTGTGTAGCTGTGTATCTACTTGTCTAGCCACCTGTGTATCTACCTGTCTAGCTACCTGTGTAGTCACCTGTATATCTACCTGTGTAGCTGTGTGTGTAGCTGGCTGTGTAGCTACCTGTGTAGCTGTCTAGCTACTTGTGTAGCTGTGTAGCTACCTGTGTATCTACTTGTCTAGCTACCTGTGTAGCTGTGTGTGTAGCTGTGTAGCTGTGTGTGTAGCTGTGTCGCCACCTGTGTATCTACCTGTGTAGCTGTCTAGCCACCTGTGTAGCTGTGTGTGTATCTACCTGTGTAGCTACCTGTCTAGCTACCTGTGTATCTACCTGTGTAGCTGTCTAGCTACCTGTGTAGCTGTGTAGCTGTGTGTGTAGCTGTGTGTGTAGCTGTGTATCTACTTGTCTAGCCACCTGTGTATCTACCTGTCTAGCTACCTGTGTAGTCACCTGTATATCTACCTGTGTAGCTGTGTATGTAGCTGGCTGTGTAGCTACCTGTGTAGCTGTCTAGCTACTTGTGTAGCTGTGTAGCTACCTGTGTATCTACCTGTCTAGCTACCTGTGTAGCTGTGTGTGTAGCTGTGTAGCTGTGTGTGTAGCTGTGTCGCCACCTGTGTATCTACCTGTGTAGCTGTCTAGCCACCTGTGTAGCTGTGTGTGTATCTACCTGTGTAGCTACCTGTCTAGCTACCTGTGTATCTACCTGTGTAGCTGTCTAGCTACCTGTGTAGCTGTGTAGCTGTGTGTGTAGCTGTGTGTGTAGCTGTGTATCTACTTGTCTAGCCACCTGTGTATCTACCTGTCTAGCTACCTGTGTAGTCACCTGTATATCTACCTGTGTAGCTGTGTATGTAGCTGGCTGTGTAGCTACCTGTGTATCTACCTGTCTAGCCACCTGTGTAGCTGTGTAGCTACCTGTGTATCTACTTGTCTAGCTACCTGTGTAGCTACCTGTCTAGCCACCTGTGTATCTACCTGTGTAGCTACCTGTCTAGCTGCCTGTGTAGCTGTGTGTGTAGCTGTGTAGCTGTGTGTGTAGCTGGCTATGTAGCTGTCTAGCTACCTGTCTAGCTGCCCGTGTATCTACCTGTGTAGCTACCTGTCTAGCTGCCTGTGTAGCTGTGTGTATAGCTGTGTAGCTGTGTGTGTAGCTGGCTATGTAGCTGTCTAGCTACCTGTCTAGCTGCCCGTGTATCTACCTGTGTAGCTACCTGTCTAGCTGCCTGTGTAGCTGTGTGTGTAGCTGTGTAGCTGTGTGTGTAGCTGGCTATGTAGCTGTCTAGCCACCTGTCTAGCTGCCCGTGTATCTACCTGTGTAGCTACCTGTCTAGCTGCCCGTGTAACCGTGCGCGAGCCTCACCGTGCGGGCGGCCCCGTAGACTTCGCCCGTGAGGGCCTCCATGAGGTAGGATCCTCCCCAGGGGTCGGCGACCTTGCCCACCCCGGCCTCATGCTGCAGCACCAGCTGGGTGTTGCGGGCGATGCGGGCACTCCGCTCCGTGGGCAACCCCAGCGCTTCGTCATAGGCGTTGGTGTGGAGCGACTGGGTGCCTCCAAAGACGGCGGCCAAGGCCTCCACCGTGGTCCGCACGACGTTGTTGAACGGGTCCTGGGGTTGGGGTTGAGTCTCTGTGTTAGTCTCTGTGTTAGTGTGAGTGTGTGAGTCTCTGTGTGTGTGTTAGTGTGTTAGTCTCTGTGTTAGTCTCTGTGTGTGTGAGTCTCTGTGTGTGTGAGTGAGTCTCTGTGTGTGTGTGTGTGAGTCTCTGTGTGAGTGAGTCTCTGTGTGAGTGAGTCTCTGTGTGTGTGAGTCTCTGTGTGAGTGAGTCTCTGTGTTAGTCTCTGTGTGTGTGAGTCTCTGTGTGAGTGAGTCTCTGTGTGTGTGAGTCTCTGTGTGAGTGAGTCTCTGTGTTAGTCTCTGTGTGTGTGAGTCTCTGTGTGTGTGAGTGTGTTAGTCTCTGTGTTAGTCTCTGTGTGTGTGAGTCTCTGTGTGTGTGAGTGAGTCTCTGTGTGTGTGTGTGAGTCTCTGAGTGTGTGAGTCTCTGTGTGAGTCTCTGAGTGAGTGAGTCTCTGTGTGTGTGAGTGAGTCTCTGAGTGAGTGAGTCTCTGAGTGAGTGAGTCTCTGAGTGAGTCTCTGTGTGAGTCTCTGAGTGAGTCTCTGAGTGAGTGAGTTGGTGTGGAGCGACTGGGTGCCTCCAAAGACGGCGGCCAAGGCCTCTACCGTGGTACGCACGACGTTGTTGAACGGGTCCTGGGGTTGGGGTTGAGTCTCTGTGTTAGTCTCTGTGTTAGTCTCTGTGTGTGTGTGAATCTCTGTGTGAGTGAGTCTGTGTGTGTGTGTGTTAATCTCTGTGTGTGTGTGTGAGTGTCTCTGTATGTCTGTGTGTGTTAGTCTCTGTGTTAGTCTCTGTGTGTGTGAGTGAGTCTCTGAGTGAGTCTCTGTGTGAGTGAGTCTCTGTGTGTGTGAGTGAGTCTCTGTGTTAGTCTCTGTGTGTGTGAGTGAGTCTCTGAGTGAGTCTCTGTGTGAGTGAGTCTCTGTGTGAGTGAGTCTCTGTGTGTGTGAGTGAGTCTCTGTGTTAGTCTCTGTGTGTGTGAGTGAGTCTCTGAGTGAGTCTCTGTGTGAGTGAGTCTCTGTGTGTGTCTCTGTGTGTTAGTCTCTGTGTGTGTGAGTGAGTCTCTGTGTGAGTAAGTCTCTGTGTGAGTGAGTCTCTGTGTGAGTCTCTGAGTGAGTGAGTTGGTGTGGAGCGACTGGGTGCCTCCAAAGACGGCGGCCAAGGCCTCTACCGTGGTCCGCACGACGTTGTTGAACGGGTCCTGGGGTTGGGGTTGAGTCTCTGTGTTAGTCTCTGTGTCTCTGTGTGTGTGTGTTAGTGTGTGTTAATGTGTGTGTGAGTCTCTGTGTTAGTGTGAGTCTCTGTGTGTGTGTGAGTGAGTCTCTGTGTGAGTCTCTGTGTTAGTGTGTTAGTGAGTGTCTCTGTGTTAGTGTGTGAGTGAGTCTCTGTGTGAGTCTCTGTGTGAGTCTCTGTGAGTGTGTGTTAGTGAGTCTCTGTGTGTGTGTGAGTGAGTCTCTGTGTGTGTGAGTGAGTCTCTGTGTGTGTGAGTGAGTCTCTGTGTGAGTGAGTCTCTGAGTGAGTGAGTCTCTGTGTGAGTGAGTCTCTGAGTGAGTGAGTCTCTGTGTGTGTGAGTGAGTCTCTGAGTGTGTGTGTGAGTCTCTGAGTGAGTGAGTTGGTGTGGAGCGACTGGGTGCCTCCAAAGACGGCGGCCAAGGCCTCCACCGTGGTCCGCACGACGTTGTTGAACGGGTCCTGGGGTTGGGGTTGAGTCTCTGTGTTAGTGAGTGAGTGAGTCTCTGTGTGTGTGAGTCTCTGTGTGTGTGAGTGAATCTCTGTGTGAGTGTTAGTCTCTGTGTGTGTGTGAGTGAGTCTCTGTGTGAGTGTGTGAGTCTCTTTGTGTGTGTGTGAGTCTCTGTGTGTGTGAGTCTCTGTGTGTGAGAGTCTCTGTGTGAGTGAGTCTCTGTGTGAGTGAGTCTCTGTGTGAGTGAGTGAGTCTCTGTGTGAGTGAGTGAGTCTCTGTGTGAGTGAGTCTCTGTGTGAGTGAGTCTCTGTGTGAGTGAGTCTCTGAGTGAGTGAGTCTCTGTGTGTGAGTGAGTCTCTGAGTGAGTCTCTGTGTGAGTGAGTCTCTGTGTGAGTCTCTGTGTTAGTCTCTGTGTGTTAGTGTGAGTCTCTGTGTGTGTGTGAGCGAGGCTCTGTGTGAGTGAGTCTCTGTGTTAGTCTATGTGTGAGTGAGTCTCTGTGTGTGTGTGAGTGAGTCTCTGTGTGAGTGTGTGTGTTAGTGTGTGTGTGAGTGAGTCTCTGAGTGAGTGAGTCTCTGAGTGAGTAAGTCTCTGAGTGAGTGAGTCTCTGTGTGAGTAAGTCTCTGTGTGAGTGAGTCTCTGTGTTAGTCTCTGTGTGAGTGAGTCTCTGTGTGAGTGAGTCTCTGTGTGAGTAAGTCTCTGTGTGAGTGAGTCTCTGTGTGAGTGAGTCTCTGTGTGAGTAAGTCTCTGTGTGAGTGAGTCTCTGTGTTAGTCTCTGTGTGTGTGAGTCTCTGTGTGAGTGAGTCTCTGTGTTAGTCTCTGTGTGAGTGAGTCTCTGAGTGAGTCTCTGAGTGAGTGAGTTGGTGTGGAGCGACTGGGTGCCTCCAAAGACGGCGGCCAAGGCCTCCACCGTGGTCCGCACGACGTTGTTGAACGGGTCCTGGGGTTGGGGTTGAGTCTCTGTGTTAGTGTCTGAGTGAGTCTCTGTGTGAGTCTCTGTGTTAGTGTCTGAGTGAGTCTCTGTGTGTGTGAGAGTGAGGCTCTGTGTGTGTGAGTGAGTCTCTGTGTGTGTGAGTCTCTGTGTTTGTGTGTGAGTGAGTCTCTGTGTTAGTGTGTGTGTGTGTCTCTGTGTGTGTGTGTGAGTGAGTCTCTGTGTGAGTCTCTGTGTGTGTGTGTTAGTCTCTGTGTGTGTGTGTGAGTGAGTCTCTGTGTGTGTGAGTGAGTCTCTGTGTGAGTCTCTGTGTGAGTGAGTCTCTGTGTGAGTCTCTGTGTGTGTGTGGCTCTGTGTGTGTGTGGCTCTGTGTGAGTGAGTCTCTGTGTGTGTGTGTGAGTGAGTCTCTGTGTGTGTGTGTGTGTTAGTCTCTGTGTGTGTGTGTCTCCATGAGTCTCTGTGTGTGTCTCTGTGTGTGTCTCTGTGTGTGTCTGTGTGTGTGTGTGTGTCTCTGTGTGTGTCTCTGTGTATCTCTGTGTCTCTGTGTGTCTCTCTGTGTCTTTGTGTTTTCTCTCTGTGTGTGTCTCTGTGTGTCTCTGTGTGCCTCTCTGTGTGCGAGTCTCTCTGTGTGACTCTCTCTGTGTGTGTCTCTGTGTGTGTCTCTGTGTGTGTCTCTGTGTGACTCTCTGTGTGTGTCTCTGTGTGCGTGTGAGTCTGTGTGTGTGTGAGTGAGTCTCTGTGTGTGTGTGTCTCTGTCTGTGTATCTATGTGTGTCTCTGTGTGTCTCTGTGAGTCTCTCTGTGTGTGTCTCTGTGTCTCTGTGTGACTCTCTGTGTGTGTGTGAGTCTCTGTGTGTGTGAGTGTGTCTCTGTGAGTGTGTCTCTGTGAGTGTGTCTCTGTGTGTGTGTCTCTGTGTGTCTCTCTGTGTGTGTCTCTGTGTGTCTCTCTGTGTGACTCTCTGTGTGTCTCCCTGTGTCTCTGTGTGTCTCTGTGTGTGTGTCTCTCTGTGTGTGTCTGTGTGTGTGTGTGTCTCTCTGTGTGTGTCTCTGTGTGTCTCTGTGTGTGTGTCTCTGTGTGTGTCTCTGTGTGTGTCTCTGTGTCTCTGTGTGTGTCTCTGTGTCTCTGTGTGTCTCTCTGTGTCTCTGTGTGTGTCTCTCTGTGTGTGTCTCTCTGTGTGTGTGTGTCTCTGTGTGTCTCTCTGTGTCTCTCTGTCTCTATGTGTGTCTCTGTCTCTATGTGTGTCTCTGTGTGTGTCTCTGTGTGTGTCTCTGTGTGTGTCTCTCTGTGTGTGTCTCTGTGTGTCTCTCTGTGAGTCTTTCTGTCTGTATCTCTGTGTCTCTGTGTGTCTGTGTGTGTCTCTCTGTGCGTGTCTCTGTGTGTGTCTCTGTGTGTGTGTCTCTGTGTGTCTCTGTGTCTCTGTGTGTGTCTCTCTGTGCATGTCTCTGTGCGTGTCTCTGTGTGTGTCTCTATCTCTGTGTGTGTCTCTGTGTGTCTCTGTGTGTGTGTCTCTCTGTGCGTGTGTGTCTCTGTGTGTCTCTCTGTGTCTCTGTGTGTGTCTCTCTCTGTGCGTGTGTGTGTCTCTGTGTGTGTCTCTGTGTGTCTCTCTGTGTCTCTGTGTGTGTCTCTCTCTGTGCATGTGTGTGTCTCTGTGTGTGTCTCTGTGTCTCTGTGTGTGTCTCTCTGTGTGTGTCTCTCTGTGTCTCTGTGTTTTCTCTCTGTGTGTGTCTCCGTGTGTCTCTGTGTCTCTCTGTGTGTGTCTCTGTGTGTGTCTCTGTGTGTCTCTGTGTGTCTCTGTGTGTCTCTGTGTCTCTCTCTTTGTGTGTCTCTGTCTCTCTCTGTCTCTCTGTGTCTCTCTGTGTCTCTGTGTGTCTCTCTGTGCGTGTCTCTGTGTGTGTCTCTGTGTGTCTCTGTGTGTCTCTGTGTCTCTCTGTGTGTGTCTCTGTGTGTCTCTGTGTGTCTCTGTGTCTCTCTCTTTGAGTGTCTCCGTCTCTCTGTCTCTCTCTGTCTCTCTGTGTGTCTCTGTGTGTGTCTCTCTCTGTGCGTGTCTCTCTGTGTGTGTCTCTCTGTGTGTGTCTTTCTGTGTGTGTCTCTGTGTCTCTCTGTGTGTGTCTCTCTGTGTCTCTGTGTGCGTGTCTCTCTGTGTGTGTCTCTGTGTGCGTGTCTCTGTGTGTGTGTGTGAGTCTGTGTGTGTGTGAGTGAGTCTCTGTGTGTCTCTCTGTATCTCTGTGTGTGTGTCTCTGTGTCTCTCTGTGTCTCTGTGTGTGTCTATCTCTGTGCGTGTGTGTCTCTGTGTGTGTCTCTGTGTCTCTGTGTGTCTCTCTGTGTCTCTGTGTGTGTCTCTCTCTGTGCGTGTGTGTGTCTCTGTGTGTGTCTCTGTGTCTCTGTGTGTCTCTCTGTGTCTCTCTGTGTGTGTCTCTGTGTGTCTCTGTGTGTCTCTGTGTCTCTCTCTTTGAGTGTCTCCGTCTCTCTGTCTCTCTCTGTCTCTCTGTGTGTCTCTGTGTGTGTCTCTCTCTGTGCGTGTCTCTCTGTGTGTGTCTCTCTGTGTGTGTCTTTCTGTGTGTGTCTCTGTGTCTCTCTGTGTGTGTCTCTCTCTGTGTCTCTGTGTGCGTGTCTCTCTGTGTGTGTCTCTGTGTGCGTGTCTCTGTGTGTGTGTGTGAGTCTGTGTGTGTGTGAGTGAGTCTCTGTGTGTCTCTCTGTATCTCTGTGTGTGTGTCTCTGTGTCTCTCTGTGTCTCTGTGTGTGTGTCTATCTCTGTGCGTGTGTGTCTCTGTGTGTGTCTCTGTGTCTCTGTGTGTCTCTCTGTGTCTCTGTGTGTGTCTCTCTCTGTGCGTGTGTGTGTCTCTGTGTGTGTCTCTGTGTCTCTGTGTGTCTCTCTGTGTCTCTGTGTGTGTCTCTGTGTGTCTCTCTGTGTCTCTGTGTGTGTCTCTGTGTGTGTGTCTCTGTGTCTCTCTCTCTGTGCGTGTGTGTGTCTCTCTGTGTGTGTCTCTCTGTGTGTGTCTCTCTGTGTCTCTGTGTTTTCTCTCTGTGTGTGTCTCTGTGTGTGTCTCTGTGTGTCTTTGTGTCTCTCTGTGTGTGTCTCTCTGTGTGTGTCTCTCTCTGTCTCTCTGTGTCTCTCTGTGTGTCTCTGTGTCTCTCTCTCTCTGTGCGTGTCTCTGTGTGTCTCTGTGTCTCTCTGTGTGTCTCTGTCTGTCTCTGTGTCTCTCTCTGTGTGTCTCTGTGTGTCTCTCTCTCTGTGTCTCTGTGTGTGTGTCTCTGTGTGTCTCTGTGTCTCTCTCTCTGTGTGTATCTCTGTGTCTCTGTGTGTGTCTCTCTGTGTGTGTCTCTCTGTGTGTGTCTCTGTCTCTCTCTCTGTGTGTCTCTGTGTCTCTCTGTGTGTCTCTGTGTGTGTGTGTGTCTCTCTGTGTGTGTGTGTCTCTGTGTGTGTCTCTCTGTGTCTCTCTCTGTGTGTCTCTGTGTGTGTGTCTCTCTGTGTGTGTGTGTCTCTCTGTGTGTGTGTCTCTGTGTGTGTGTGTGTGTCTCTGTGTCTCTCTGTGTGTGTGTCTCTGTCTCTCTCTCTGTGTGCGTGTCTTTGCTCACCTGCTCAGTGAGCGACCAGCCTGACGTTTGGCAGTGAGCCCTCAGCAGCAGCGATTTGGGATTCTGGGGTTGGAACTTTTCTGTCAGCAGTTCGGCCCAGAGGTGGCGAGCGGCACGCATCTTAGCCACTTCCATGAAGAAGTTCATGCCCACACCCCAGAAGAACGAGAGGCTGGGCGGAGCGGAGGAGAGAGAGAGATGGTGAGAGATGGTGAGAGAGAGAGATGGTGAGAGACAGATGGTGAGAGAGAGATGGTGAGAGAGAGAGATGGTGAGAGAGAGATGGTGAGAGACAGGGGGAGAGACAGGGGTGGCGAGCGGTACACATCTTAGCCACTTCCATGAAGAAGTTCATGCCCACACCCCAGAAGAACGAGAGGCTGGGCGGAGCGGAGGAGAGAGAGAGAGATGGTGAGAGAGAGATGGTGAGAGAGATGGTGAGAGAGAGGGGGAGAGAGATGGTGAGAGAGAGGGGGAGAGAGATGGTGAGAGAGAGAGATGGTGAGAGACAGGGGGAGAGACAGGGGTGGCGAGCGGTACACATCTTAGCCACTTCCATGAAGAAGTTCATGCCCACACCCCAGAAGAACGAGAGGCTGGGCGGAGCGGAGGAGAGAGAGAGAGAGATGGTGAGAGAGAGAGATGGTGAGAGACAGGGGGAGAGAGATGGTGAGAGAGAGAGATGGTGAGAGAGAGAGATGGTGAGAGAGAGAGATGGTGAGAGAGATGGTGAGAGAGAGAGAGAGAGATGGTGAGAGAGATGGTGAGAGTGAGAGATGGTGAGAGAGATGGTGAGAGAGATGGTGAGAGAGATGGTGAGAGAGAGATGGTGAGAGTGAGAGATGGTGAGAGACAGGGGGAGAGACAGGGGTGGCGAGCGGTACACATCTTAGCCACTTCCATGAAGAAGTTCATGCCCACACCCCAGAAGAACGAGAGGCTGGGCGGAGCGGAGGAGAGAGAGAGAGAGAGATGGTGAGAGAGAGATGGTGAGAGAGAGGGGGAGAGAGATGGTGAGAGAGAGATGGTGAGAGAGAGAGATGGTGTGAGAGAGAGAGAGATGGTGAGAGAGATGGTGAGAGAGAGAGATGGTGAGAGAGATGGTGAGAGATGGTGAGAGAGAGATGGTGAGAGAGATGGTGAGAGAGAGAGAGATGGTGAGAGAGAGAGAGATGGTGAGAGAGAGAGAGATGGTGAGAGAGAGAGATGGTGAGAGAGAGAGATGGTGAGAGAGAGAGATGGTGAGAGAGAGAGATGGTGAGAGAGAGAGAGATGGTGAGAGAGAGAGAGATGGTGAGAGAGAGAGATGGTGAGAGAGAGAGAGATGGTGAGAGAGAGAGAGATGGTGAGAGAGAGATGGTGAGAGAGAGAGATGGTGAGAGAGAGATGGTGAAAGAGATGGTGAGAGAGAGAGATGGTGAGAGAGAGAGAGATGGTGAGAGAGATGGTGAGAGAGATGGTGAGAGAGAGAGATGGTGAGAGACAGGGGGAGAGACAGGGGTGGCGAGCGGTACACATCTTAGCCACTTCCATGAAGAAGTTCATGCCCACACCCCAGAAGAACGAGAGGCTGGGCAGAGCGGAGGAGAGAGAGAGAGATGGTGAGAGAGATGGTGAGAGATGGTGAGAGAGATGGTGAGAGAGAGAGATGGTGAGAGAGAGGGGGAGAGAGATGGTGAGAGAGATGGTGAGAGAGAGATGGTGAGAGACAGGGGGAGAGAGAGAGATGGTGAGAGAGATGGTGAGAGAGAGATGGTGAGAGAGAGATGGTGAGAGAGATGGTGAGAGAGAGAGATGGTGAGAGACAGGGGGAGAGACAGGGGTGGCGAGCGGTACACATCTTAGCCACTTCCATGAAGAAGTTCATGCCCACACCCCAGAAGAACGAGAGGCTGGGCGGAGCGGAGGAGAGAGAGAGAGAGAGATGGTGAGAGAGAGAGAGATGGTGAGAGAGAGAGAGATGGTGAGAGAGAGAGAGATGGTGAGAGAGATGGTGAGAGAGAGAGAGAGAGAGATGGTGAGAGAGAGAGATGGTGAGAGAGATGGTGAGAGAGAGAGATGGAGAGAGATGGTGAGAGAGAGAGATGGTGAGAGACAGAGATGGTGAGAGAGAGAGATGGTGAGAGAGAGGGGGAGAGAGATGGTGAGAGAGATGGTGAGAGAGATGGTGAGAGAGATGGTGAGAGAGATGGTGAGAGAGATGGAGAGAGAGATGGTGAGAGATGGAGAGAGAGAGATGGTGAGAGACAGGGGGAGAGACAGGGGTGGCGAGCGGTACACATCTTAGCCACTTCCATGAAGAAGTTCATGCCCACACCCCAGAAGAACGAGAGGCTGGGCGGAGCGGAGGAGAGAGAGAGAGATGGTGAGAGAGATGGTGAGAGAGATGGTGAGAGAGATGGTGAGAGAGATGGTGAGAGAGAGATGGTGAGAGAGATGGTGAGAGAGAGAGAGATGGTGAGAGAGAGAGAGATGGTGAGAGAGAGGGGGGGAGAGAGATGGTGAGAGAGATGGTGAGAGAGAGAGATGGTGAGAGAGATGGTGAGAGAGAGAGAGATGGTGAGAGAGAGAGAGATGGTGAGAGAGAGAGAGATGGTGAGAGAGATGGTGAGAGAGAGAGAGATGGTGAGAGAGAGAGATGGTGAGAGAGATGGTGAGAGAGAGAGATGGAGAGAGATGGTGAGAGAGAGAGATGGTGAGAGACAGAGATGGTGAGAGAGAGAGATGGTGAGAGAGAGGGGGAGAGAGATGGTGAGAGAGATGGTGAGAGAGATGGTGAGAGAGATGGTGAGAGAGATGGTGAGAGAGATGGAGAGAGAGAGATGGTGAGAGACAGGGGGAGAGACAGGGGTGGCGAGCGGTACACATCTTAGCCACTTCCATGAAGAAGTTCATGCCCACACCCCAGAAGAACGAGAGGCTGGGCGGAGCGGGGGAGAGAGAGAGAGATGGTGAGAGAGAGAGATGGTGAGAGATGGTGAGAGATGGTGAGAGAGAGAGAGATGGTGAGAGAGAGAGATGGTGAGAGATGGTGAGAGAGAGAGATGGTGAGAGAGAGATGGTGAGAGAGATGGTGAGAGAGATGGTGAGAGAGATGGTGAGAGAGATGGTGAGAGAGATGGTGAGAGAGATGGTGAGAGAGATGGTGAGAGAGAGAGATGGTGAGAGAGAGAGATGGTGAGAGAGAGATGGTGAGAGAGATGGTGAGAGAGAGAGATGGTGAGATGGTGAGAGAGATGGTGAGAGAGATGGTGAGAGATGGTGAGAGAGAGAGAGAGATGGTGAGAGAGAGAGATGGTGAGAGATGGTGAGAGACAGGGGTGGCGAGCGGTACACATCTTAGCCACTTCCATGAAGAAGTTCATGCCCACACCCCAGAAGAACGAGAGGCTGGGTGGAGCGGAGGAGAGAGAGAGAGATGGTGAGAGAGAGAGAGATGGTGAGAGAGATGGTGAGAGAGATGGTGAGAGAGAGAGAGATGGTGAGAGAGAGAGATGGTGAGAGAGAGAGAGATGGTGAGAGATGGTGAGAGAGAGAGAGATGGTGAGAGAGAGAGATGGTGAGAGAGAGAGAGATGGTGAGAGATGGAGAGAGACAGGGGGAGAGACAGGGGTGGCGAGCGGTACACATCTTAGCCACTTCCATGAAGAAGTTCATGCCCACACCCCAGAAGAACGAGAGGCTGGGCGGAGCGGAGGAGAGAGAGAGATGGTGAGAGAGATGGTGAGAGAGAGAGATGGAGAGAGAGAGAGATGGTGAGAGAGATGGTGAGAGAGATGGTGAGAGAGAGATGGTGAGATGGTGAGAGAGATGGTGAGAGAGAGATGGTGAGAGAGATGGTGAGAGAGAGAGATGGTGAGAGATGGTGAGAGAGATGGTGAGAGAGAGAGATGGTGAGAGAGATGGTGAGAGAGAGAGAGAGATGGTGAGAGAGAGATGGTGAGAGACAGGGGGAGAGACAGGGGTGGCGAGCGGTACACATCTTAGCCACTTCCATGAAGAAGTTCATGCCCACACCCCAGAAGAACGAGAGGCTGGGCGGAGCGGAGGAGAGAGAGAGATGGTGAGAGAGAGAGATGGAGAGAGATGGTGAGAGAGATGGTGAGAGAGAGAGAGAGATGGTGAGAGAGAGATGGTGAGAGACAGGGGGAGAGACAGGGGTGGCGAGCGGTACACATCTTAGCCACTTCCATGAAGAAGTTCATGCCCACACCCCAGAAGAACGAGAGGCTGGGCGGAGCGGAGGAGAGAGAGAGAGATGGTGAGAGAGAGATGGTGAGAGAGAGACAGGGGGAGAGAGAGACAGGGGGAGAGAGATGGTGAGAGATGGTGAGAGAGAGAGAGATGGTGAGAGAGATGGTGAGAGAGAGAGATGGTGAGAGAGAGAGATGGTGAGAGAGATGGTGAGAGAGATGGTGAGAGAGAGATGGTGAGAGAGAGAGATGGTGAGAGAGAGAGATGGTGAGAGACAGGGGGAGAGAGAGATGGTGAGAGAGATGGTGAGAGAGATGGTGAGAGAGAGATGGTGAGAGAGAGATGGTGAGAGAGAGATGGTGAGAGAGAGATGGTGAGAGAGAGATGGTGAGAGAGAGATGGTGAGAGAGAGAGAGATGGTGAGAGAGATGGTGAGAGAGAGATGGTGAGAGAGAGAGATGGTGAGAGAGATGGTGAGAGAGAGAGATGGTGAGAGACAGGGGGAGAGACAGGGGTGGCGAGCGGTACACATCTTAGCCACTTCCATGAAGAAGTTCATGCCCACACCCCAGAAGAACGAGAGGCTGGGTGGAGCGGGGGAGAGAGAGAGATGGTGAGAGATGGTGAGAGAGATGGTGAGAGAGAGAGATGGTGAGAGAGAGAGATGGTGAGAGATGGTGAGAGAGATGGTGAGAGAGAGAGATGGTGAGAGAGAGAGATGGTGAGATGGTGAGAGAGATGGTGAGAGAGAGATGGTGAGAGAGATGGTGAGAGAGAGAGATGGTGAGAGATGGTGAGAGAGATGGTGAGAGAGAGAGATGGTGAGAGAGATGGTGAGAGAGAGAGAGATGGTGAGAGATGGTGAGAGACAGGGGGAGAGACAGGGGTGGCGAGCGGTACACATCTTAGCCACTTCCATGAAGAAGTTCATGCCCACACCCCAGAAGAACGAGAGGCTGGGCGGAGCGGAGGAGAGAGAGAGAGATGGTGAGAGAGAGATGGTGAGAGAGATGGTGAGAGAGAGGGGGAGAGAGATGGTGAGAGAGATGGTGAGAGAGAGATGGTGAGAGACAGGGGGAGAGACAGAGGTGGCGAGCGGTACACATCTTAGCCACTTCCATGAAGAAGTTCATGCCCACACCCCAGAAGAACGAGAGGCTGGGCGGAGCGGAGGAGAGAGAGAGAGATGGTGAGAGAGAGAGATGGTGAGAGACAGGGGGAGATGGTGAGAGAGATGGTGAGAGATGGTGAGAGAGAGAGAGATGGTGAGAGAGAGAGAGATGGTGAGAGACAGGGGGAGAGAGAGGGGGAGAGAGAGATGGTGAGAGAGATGGTGAGAGAGATGGTGAGAGAGAGATGGTGAGAGATGATGAGAGAGAGAGATGGTGAGAGAGAGAGATGGTGAGAGACAGGGGGAGAGAGAGGGGGAGAGAGAGATGGTGAGAGATGGTGAGAGAGAGAGAGATGGTGAGAGAGAGAGATGGTGAGAGACAGGGGGAGATGGTGAGAGAGATGGTGAGAGATGGTGAGAGAGAGAGATGGTGAGAGAGAGAGAGATGGTGAGAGAGATGGTGAGAGACAGGGGGAGATGGTGAGAGAGATGGTGAGAGATGGTGAGAGAGAGAGATGGTGAGAGAGAGAGATGGTGAGAGAGAGAGATGGTGAGAGAGAGAGATGGAGAGAGAGATGGTGAGAGATGGTGAGAGAGATGGTGAGAGATGGTGAGAGAGATGGTGAGAGAGATGGTGAGAGAGAGATGGTGAGAGAGATGGTGAGAGAGAGAGATGGTGAGAGAGAGAGATGGTGAGAGAGAGAGATGGTGAGAGAGAGAGAGATGGTGAGAGAGAGAGAGATGGTGAGAGAGAGAGAGAGATGGTGAGAGACAGGGGGAGAGACAGGGGTGGCGAGCGGTACACATCTTAGCCACTTCCATGAAGAAGTTCATGCCCACACCCCAGAAGAACGAGAGGCTGGGCGGAGCGGAGGAGAGAGAGAGATGGTGAGAGAGAGAGATGGTGAGAGAGAGAGAGATGGTGAGAGAGATGGTGAGAGAGATGGTGAGAGAGAGAGAGAGATGGTGAGAGAGATGGTGAGAGAGAGGGGGAGAGATGGTGAGAGAGAGATGGTGAGAGACAGGGGGAGAGAGAGAGATGGTGAGAGAGAGATGGTGAGAGAGAGAGAGATGGTGAGAGAGATGGTGAGAGAGAGGGGGAGATGGTGAGAGATGGTGACAGAGAGATGGTGAGAGATGGTGAGACAGGGGGAGAGAGAGATGGTGAGAGAGAGAGATGGTGAGACAGGGGGAGATGGTGAGAGAGAGATGGTGAGAGAGAGGGGGAGAGAGAGATGGTGAGAGAGAGAGATGGTGAGAGAGAGATGGTGAGAGAGAGAGAGAGATGGTGAGAGAGAGAGATGGTGAGAGAGATGGTGAGAGACAGGGGGAGAGAGAGGGGTGGCGAGCGGTACACATCTTAGCCACTTCCATGAAGAAGTTCATGCCCACACCCCAGAAGAACGAGAGGCTGGGCGGAGCGGAGGAGAGAGAGAGAGATGGTGAGAGAGAGATGGTGAGAGAGAGAGAGATGGTGAGAGAGATGGTGAGAGAGAGAGATGGTGAGAGAGAGGGGGAGATGGTGAGAGAGATGGTGAGAGATGGTGAGAGAGAGAGATGGTGAGAGAGATGGTGAGAGAGATGGTGAGAGAGAGAGATGGTGAGAGAGAGAGATGGTGAGAGAGAGGGGGAGATGGTGAGAGAGATGGTGAGAGATGGTGAGAGAGAGAGATGGTGAGAGAGATGGTGAGAGAGATGGTGAGAGAGATGGTGAGAGAGAGATGGTGAGAGATGGTGAGAGATGGTGAGAGAGAGAGATGGTGAGAGAGAGGGGGAGAGAGATGGTGAGAGAGATGGTGAGAGAGAGATGGTGAGAGACAGGGGGAGAGAGAGAGATGGTGAGAGAGATGGTGAGAGAGATGGTGAGAGAGATGGTGAGAGAGATGGTGAGAGAGAGATGGAGAGAGACAGGGGGAGAGACAGGGGTGGCGAGCGGTACACATCTTAGCCACTTCCATGAAGAAGTTCATGCCCACACCCCAGAAGAACGAGAGGCTGGGCGGAGCGGAGGAGAGAGAGAGAGAGAGATGGTGAGAGAGAGAGAGATGGTGAGAGAGAGAGATGGTGAGAGAGAGATGGTGAGAGAGAGAGAGAGATGGAGAGAGAGATGGTGAGAGAGAGAGAGATGGTGAGAGAGAGATGGTGAGAGACAGGGGGAGAGACAGGGGTGGCGAGCGGTACACATCTTAGCCACTTCCATGAAGAAGTTCATGCCCACACCCCAGAAGAACGAGAGGCTGGGCGGAGCGGAGGAGAGAGAGATGGTGAGAGAGAGAGATGGTGAGAGAGAGAGATGGTGAGAGAGAGAGATGGTGAGAGAGAGAGAGAGATGGTGAGAGAGATGGTGAGAGTGAGAGATGGTGAGAGAGATGGTGAGAGAGAGAGATGGTGAGAGAGAGAGAGAGATGGTGAGAGAGAGAGATGGTGAGAGAGAGAGAGAGATGGTGAGAGAGATGGTGAGAGAGATGGTGAGAGATGGTGAGAGAGAGAGATGGTGAGAGAGAGAGATGGTGAGAGAGAGAGAGAGATGGAGAGAGAGAGATGGTGAGAGACAGGGGGAGAGACAGGGGGAGAGACAGGGGTGGCGAGCGGTACACATCTTAGCCACTTCCATGAAGAAGTTCATGCCCACACCCCAGAAGAACGAGAGGCTGGGCGGAGCGGAGGAGAGAGAGAGAGATGGTCAGAGAGAGAGATGGTGAGAGAGAGAGATGGTGAGAGAGATGGTGAGAGAGAGATGGTGAGAGAGATGGTGAGAGAGAGAGATGGTGAGAGATGGTGAGAGAGAGGGGTGGCGAGCGGTACACATCTTAGCCACTTCCATGAAGAAGTTCATGCCCACACCCCAGAAGAACGAGAGGCTGGGCGGAGCGGAGGAGAGAGAGAGATGGTGAGAGATGGTGAGAGAGAGAGATGGTGAGAGATGGTGAGAGATGGTGACAGAGAGAGAGAGATGGTGAGAGAGAGAGATGGTGAGAGAGATGGTGAGAGAGAGAGATGGTGAGAGAGAGAGATGGTGAGAGAGAGAGATGGTGAGAGAGAGAGATGGTGAGAGAGAGAGATGGTGAGAGAGAGAGATGGTGAGAGAGAGAGATGGTGAGAGAGATGGTGAGAGAGAGAGATGGTGAGAGAGAGAGATGGTGAGAGAGAGAGATGGTGAGAGAGAGAGATGGTGAGAGAGAGATGGTGAGAGAGAGGGGGAGATGGTGAGAGACAGGGGGAGAGACAGGGGTGGCGAGCGGTACACATCTTAGCCACTTCCATGAAGAAGTTCATGCCCACACCCCAGAAGAACGAGAGGCTGGGCGGAGCGGAGGAGAGAGAGAGATGGTGAGAGAGATGGTGAGAGAGATGGTGAGAGAGAGAGAGAGATGGTGAGAGAGAGAGAGATGGTGAGAGAGAGAGATGGTGAGAGAGAGGGGGAGAGAGAGATGGTGAGAGAGAGAGAGATGGTGAGAGAGATGGTGAGAGAGATGGTGAGAGATGGTGAGAGAGATGGTGAGAGAGAGAGAGATGGTGAGAGAGAGAGATGGTGAGAGAGAGATGGTGAGAGAGATGGTGAGAGAGAGATGGTGAGAGAGAGATGGTGAGAGATGGTGAGAGATGGTGAGAGAGAGAGATGGTGAGAGAGAGGGGGAGATGGTGAGAGAGATGGTGAGAGAGAGGGGGAGAGAGAGGGGGAGAGAGAGATGGTGAGAGAGATGGTGAGAGAGAGAGATGGTGAGAGAGAGATGGTGAGAGAGATGGTGAGAGAGAGAGATGGTGAGAGATGGTGAGAGAGATGGTGAGAGACAGGGGGAGAGACAGGGGTGGCGAGCGGTACACATCTTAGCCACTTCCATGAAGAAGTTCATGCCCACACCCCAGAAGAACGAGAGGCTGGGCGGAGCGGAGGAGAGAGAGAGAGAGAGATGGAGAGAGAGATGGTGAGAGAGATGGTGAGAGAGATGGTGAGAGAGAGAGATGGTGAGAGAGAGAGATGGTGAGAGAGAGATGGTGAGAGAGAGAGAGATGGTGAGAGAGATGGTGAGAGAGAGAGATGGTGAGAGAGAGAGAGATGGTGAGAGAGAGAGAGAGATGGTGAGAGAGAGAGATGGTGAGAGAGAGAGATGGTGAGAGAGATGGTGAGAGAGAGAGATGGTGAGAGAGAGGGTGAGAGAGAGACAGGGGGAGATGGTGAGAGAGAGATGGTGAGAGATGGTGAGAGATGGTGAGAGAGAGATGGTGAGAGAGAGAGAGATGGTGAGAGACAGGGGGAGAGACAGGGGTGGCGAGCGGTACACATCTTAGCCACTTCCATGAAGAAGTTCATGCCCACACCCCAGAAGAACGAGAGGCTGGGTGGAGCGGAGGAGAGAGAGAGAGAGAGGGGGAGAGAGATGGTGAGAGAGATGGTGAGAGAGATGGTGAGAGAGAGAGAGAGATGGTGAGAGAGATGGTGAGAGAGATGGTGAGAGAGAGAGATGGTGAGAGAGATGGTGAGAGAGAGAGATGGTGAGAGAGAGAGAGATGGTGAGAGACAGGGGGAGAGACAGGGGTGGCGAGCGGTACACATCTTAGCCACTTCCATGAAGAAGTTCATGCCCACACCCCAGAAGAACGAGAGGCTGGGCGGAGCGGAGGAGAGAGAGAGAGATGGTGAGAGAGAGATGGTGAGAGAGAGACAGGGGGAGAGAGAGACAGGGGGAGAGAGATGGTGAGAGATGGTGAGAGAGAGAGAGATGGTGAGAGAGATGGTGAGAGAGAGAGATGGTGAGAGAGAGAGATGGTGAGAGAGATGGTGAGAGAGATGGTGAGAGAGAGATGGTGAGAGAGAGAGATGGTGAGAGAGAGAGATGGTGAGAGACAGGGGGAGAGAGAGATGGTGAGAGAGATGGTGAGAGAGATGGTGAGAGAGAGATGGTGAGAGAGAGATGGTGAGAGAGAGATGGTGAGAGAGAGATGGTGAGAGAGAGATGGTGAGAGAGAGATGGTGAGAGAGAGGGGGAGAGAGAGATGGTGAGAGAGAGATGGTGAGAGAGAGATGGTGAGAGATGGTGAGAGAGAGGGGGAGAGAGAGGGGGAGAGAGAGATGGTGAGAGAGATGGTGAGAGAGAGAGATGGTGAGAGAGAGATGGTGAGAGAGATGGTGAGAGAGAGAGATGGTGAGAGAGAGGGGGAGATGGTGAGAGAGATGGTGAGAGAGAGGGGGAGAGAGAGGGGGAGAGAGAGATGGTGAGAGAGATGGTGAGAGAGAGAGATGGTGAGAGAGAGATGGTGAGAGAGATGGTGAGAGAGAGAGATGGTGAGAGATGGTGAGAGAGATGGTGAGAGACAGGGGGAGAGACAGGGGTGGCGAGCGGTACACATCTTAGCCACTTCCATGAAGAAGTTCATGCCCACACCCCAGAAGAACGAGAGGCTGGGCGGAGCGGAGGAGAGAGAGAGATGGTGAGAGAGATGGTGAGAGAGATGGTGAGAGAGATGGTGAGAGAGATGGTGAGAGAGATGGTGAGAGAGAGAGATGGTGAGAGAGAGAGATGGTGAGAGAGAGAGATGGTGACAGACAGGGGGAGAGAGAGATGGTGAGAGAGATGGTGAGAGAGAGAGAGAGATGGTGAGAGAGAGAGAGATGGTGAGAGAGAGATGGTGAGAGATGGTGAGAGAGAGAGATGGTGAGAGAGAGAGATGGTGAGAGAGAGAGATGGTGAGAGAGAGAGAGATGGTGAGAGACAGGGGGAGAGATGGTGAGAGAGAGATGGTGAGAGAGAGATGGTGAGAGACAGGGGGAGAGAGATGGTGAGAGAGATGGTGAGAGAGAGATGGTGAGAGAGAGAGATGGTGAGAGAGAGAGATGGTGAGAGAGAGAGATGGTGAGAGAGAGAGATGGAGAGAGATGGTGAGAGAGAGAGAGATGGTGAGAGACAGGGGGAGAGATGGTGAGAGAGAGATGGTGAGAGAGAGAGATGGTGAGAGAGAGAGATGGTGAGAGAGAGAGATGGTGAGAGAGAGAGATGGAGAGAGATGGTGAGAGAGAGAGAGATGGTGAGAGACAGGGGGAGAGATGGTGAGAGAGAGATGGTGAGAGAGAGATGGTGAGAGAGAGAGATGGTGAGAGAGAGAGATGGTGAGAGAGAGAGATGGTGAGAGAGATGGTGAGAGAGAGAGAGAGATGGTGAGAGAGATGGTGAGAGAGAGAGATGGTGAGAGAGATGGTGAGAGAGAGAGATGGTGAGAGAGATGGTGAGAGAGATGGTGAGAGAGAGATGGTGAGAGAGAGATGGTGAGAGACAGGGGGAGAGAGAGGGGGAGAGAGAGATGGTGAGAGATGGTGAGAGAGAGAGAGATGGTGAGAGAGATGGTGAGAGAGATGGTGAGAGAGATGGTGAGAGAGAGAGATGGTGAGAGTGAGAGATGGTGAGAGACAGGGGGAGAGACAGGGGTGGCGAGCGGTACACATCTTAGCCACTTCCATGAAGAAGTTCATGCCCACACCCCAGAAGAACGAGAGGCTGGGCGGAGCGGAGGAGAGAGAGAGAGATGGTGAGAGAGAGAGATGGTGAGAGATGGTGAGAGAGAGAGAGATGGTGAGAGAGAGAGATGGTGAGAGATTGTGAGAGAGATGGTGAAAGAGAGAGATGGTGAGAGAGAGGGGGAGAGATGGTGAGAGAGATGGTGAGAGAGATGGTGAGAGAGAGAGATGGTGAGAGAGATGGTGAGAGAGAGATGGTGAGAGAGATGGTGAGAGAGAGAGAGATGGTGAGAGAGAGATGGTGAGAGACAGGGGGAGAGACAGGGGTGGCGAGCGGTACACATCTTAGCCACTTCCATGAAGAAGTTCATGCCCACACCCCAGAAGAACGAGAGGCTGGGCGGAGCGGAGGAGAGAGAGAGAGAGATGGTGAGAGAGAGAGATGGTGAGAGAGAGATGGTGAGAGAGATGGTGAGAGAGAGATGGTGAGAGAGATGGTGAGAGAGAGAGAGAGATGGTGAGAGAGAGAGATGGTGAGAGAGATGGTGAGAGAGAGAGATGGAGAGAGATGGTGAGAGAGAGAGATGGTGAGAGACAGAGATGGTGAGAGAGAGAGATGGTGAGAGAGAGGGGGAGAGAGATGGTGAGAGAGATGGTGAGAGAGATGGTGAGAGACAGGGGGAGAGAGAGAGATGGTGAGAGAGATGGTGAGAGAGATGGTGAGAGAGATGGTGAGAGAGATGGTGAGAGAGAGATGGAGAGAGACAGGGGGAGAGACAGGGGTGGCGAGCGGTACACATCTTAGCCACTTCCATGAAGAAGTTCATGCCCACACCCCAGAAGAACGAGAGGCTGGGCGGAGCGGAGGAGAGAGAGAGAGATGGTGAGAGAGAGAGATGGTGAGAGATGGTGAGAGAGAGAGAGATGGTGAGAGAGAGAGATGGTGAGAGATTGTGAGAGAGATGGTGAAAGAGAGAGATGGTGAGAGAGAGGGGGAGAGATGGTGAGAGAGATGGTGAGAGAGATGGTGAGAGAGAGAGATGGTGAGAGAGATGGTGAGAGAGAGATGGTGAGAGAGATGGTGAGAGAGAGAGAGATGGTGAGAGAGAGATGGTGAGAGACAGGGGGAGAGACAGGGGTGGCGAGCGGTACACATCTTAGCCACTTCCATGAAGAAGTTCATGCCCACACCCCAGAAGAACGAGAGGCTGGGCAGAGCGGAGGAGAGAGAGAGAGAGAGATGGTGAGAGAGAGATGGTGAGAGAGAGATGGTGAGAGAGATGGTGAGAGAGAGAGATGGTGAGAGAGAGGGGGAGATGGTGAGAGAGATGGTGAGAGATGGTGAGAGAGAGAGATGGTGAGAGAGATGGTGAGAGAGATGGTGAGAGAGAGAGATGGTGAGAGAGAGAGATGGTGAGAGAGAGGGGGAGATGGTGAGAGAGATGGTGAGAGATGGTGAGAGAGAGAGATGGTGAGAGAGATGGTGAGAGAGATGGTGAGAGAGATGGTGAGAGAGAGATGGTGAGAGATGGTGAGAGATGGTGAGAGAGAGAGATGGTGAGAGAGATGGTGAGAGAGAGATGGTGAGAGAGAGAGAGAGATGGTGAGAGAGAGAGATGGTGAGAGAGATGGTGAGAGATGGTGAGAGAGAGAGAGATGGTGAGAGAGAGATGGTGAGAGAGAGAGAGATGGTGAGAGAGAGAGATGGTGAGAGAGAAGGTGAGAGAGAGAGATGGTGAGAGACAGGGGGAGAGAGAGGGGTGGCGAGCGGTACACATCTTAGCCACTTCCATGAAGAAGTTCATGCCCACACCCCAGAAGAACGAGAGGCTGGGCGGAGCGGAGGAGAGAGAGAGAGAGAGATGGTGAGAGAGAGAGATGGTGAGAGAGATGGTGAGAGAGAGAGATGGTGAGAGAGAGGGGGAGATGGTGAGAGAGATGGTGAGAGATGGTGAGAGAGAGAGATGGTGAGAGAGATGGTGAGAGAGATGGTGAGAGAGAGAGATGGTGAGAGAGAGAGATGGTGAGAGAGAGAGATGGTGAGAGAGAGAGATGGTGAGAGAGAGATGGTGAGAGATGGTGAGAGACAGGGGGAGAGAGATGGTGAGAGAGAGAGATGGTGAGAGAGAGAGATGGTGAGAGAGATGGTGAGAGAGAGATGGTGAGAGAGGCAGATGGTGAGAGAGAGAGATGGTGAGAGAGAGATGGTGAGAGACAGGGGGGAGATGGTGAGAGAGAGATGGTGAGAGAGAGAGAGATGGTGAGAGAGAGAGATGGTGAGAGAGAGGGGGAGAGAGAGATGGTGAGAGATGGTGAGAGAGAGATGGTGAGAGAGAGATGGTGAGAGATGGTGAGAGAGAGATGGTGAGAGATGGTGAGAGTGAGAGATGGTGAGAGAGAGAGATGGTGAGAGAGATGGTGAGAGATGGTGAGAGAGAGAGATGGTGAGAGGAGAGATGGTGAGAGAGATGGTGAGAGAGATGGTGAGAGAGAGAGATGGTGAGAGAGAGGGGGAGAGAGATGGTGAGAGAGATGGTGAGAGAGAGAGATGGTGAGAGAGATGGTGAGAGAGAGAGAGATGGTGAGAGAGAGATGGTGAGAGAGAGAGATGGTGAGAGAGAGACGGTGAGAGACAGGGGGAGAGACAGGGGTGGCGAGCGGTACACATCTTAGCCACTTCCATGAAGAAGTTCATGCCCACACCCCAGAAGAACGAGAGGCTGGGCGGAGCGGAGGAGAGAGAGAGATGGTGAGAGAGAGAGATGGTGAGAGAGATGGTGAGAGAGATGGTGAGAGAGAGATGGTGAGAGAGATGGTGAGAGATGGTGAGAGAGATGGTGAGAGAGAGAGATGGTGAGAGAGAGAGATGGTGAGAGAGAGATGGTGAGAGAGAGAGATGGTGAGAGAGATGGTGAGAGAGATGGTGAGAGAGAGAGATGGTGAGAGAGATGGTGAGAGATGGTGAGAGAGATGGTGAGAGAGAGATGGTGAGAGAGAGAGATGGTGAGAGAGATGGTGAGAGAGATGGTGAGAGAGAGAGATGGTGAGAGAGATGGTGAGAGAGATGGTGAGAGAGATGGTGAGAGATGGTGAGAGACAGGGGGAGAGACAGGGGAGAGAGATGGTGAGAGAGAGAGATGGTGAGAGAGATGGTGAGAGAGATGGTGAGAGAGAGATGGTGAGAGAGATGGTGAGAGATGGTGAGAGAGATGGTGAGAGAGAGAGATGGTGAGAGAGAGAGATGGTGAGAGAGAGATGGTGAGAGAGAGAGATGGTGAGAGAGATGGTGAGAGAGATGGTGAGAGAGAGAGATGGTGAGAGAGATGGTGAGAGATGGTGAGAGAGATGGTGAGAGAGAGATGGTGAGAGAGAGAGATGGTGAGAGAGATGGTGAGAGAGATGGTGAGAGAGAGAGATGGTGAGAGAGATGGTGAGAGAGATGGTGAGAGAGATGGTGAGAGATGGTGAGAGACAGGGGGAGAGACAGGGGGAGAGAGATGGTGAGAGAGAGATGGTGAGAGAGAGATGGTGAGAGAGAGGGGGAGAGAGAGAGAGATGGTGAGAGATGGTGAGAGAGAGAGATGGTGAGAGAGATGGTGAGAGAGATGGTGAGAGAGAGATGGTGAGAAAGAGAGATGGTGAGAGAGAGAGATGGTGAGAGATGGTGAGAGAGATGGTGAGAGAGATGGTGAGAGAGAGAGATGGTGAGAGATGGTGAGAGAGATGGTGAGAGAGATGGTGAGAGAGAGAGATGGTGAGAGAGAGAGATGGTGAGAGATGGTGAGAGAGAGAGATGGTGAGAGAGAGTGAGATGGTGAGAGAGAGAGATGGTGAGAGAGAGAGATGGTGAGAGAGATGGTGAGAGAGATGGTGAGAGAGTGGTGAGAGAGAGATGGTGAGAGTGAGAGATGGTGAGAGAGATGGTGAGAGAGATGGTGAGAGATGGTGAGAGAGAGAGATGGTGAGAGACAGGGGGAGAGCCAGGGTGGCGAGCGGTACACATCTTAGCCACTTCCATGAAGAAGTTCATGCCCACAACCCAGAAGAACGAGAGGCTGGGCGGAGCGGAGGAGAGAGAGAGAGAGAGATGGTGAGAGAGATGGTGAGAGAGAGAGATGGTGAGAGAGATGGTGAGGGAGATGGTGAGAGAGATGGAGAGAGAGAGAGATGGTGAGAGAGAGAGATGGTGAGAGAGAGAGATGGTGAGGGAGAGGGGGAGAGAGAGATGGAGAGAGAGATGGTGAGAGAGATGGTGAGAGAGAGATGGTGAGAGAGATGGTGAGAGAGAGGGGGAGAGAGAGGTGGAGAGAGAGAGATGGTGAGAGAGATGGTGAGAGAGAGATGGTGAGAGAGAGGGGGAGAGAGAGAGAGATGGTGAGAGAGAGGGGGAAAGAGAGATGGTGAGAGAGAGAGAGATGGAGAGAGAGATGGTGAGAGAGATGGTGAGAGATGGTGAGAGATGGTGAGAGAGATGGAGAGAGAGAGAGATGGAGAGAGAGATGGTGAGAGAGATGGTGAGAGAGAGAGATGGTGAGAGAGATGGTGAGAGAGAGAGATGGTGAGAGAGAGAGATGGTGAGAGATGGTGAGAGATGGTGAGAGAGAGATGGGTGAGAGAGAGATGGTGAGAGAGAGAGATGGTGAGAGAGAGATGGTGAGAGAGATGGTGAGAGAGATGGTGAGAGAGAGGGGGAGAGAGATGGTGAGAGAGAGGGGAGAGAGAGAGAGATGGTGAGAGATGGTGAGAGAGATGGTGAGAGAGATGGTGAGAGAGATGGAGAGAGAGAGATGGTGAGAGAGAGGGGAAGAGAGAGATGGTGAGAGAGATGGTGAGAGGAGAGATGGTGAGAGAGAGATGGTGAGAGAGATGGTGAGAGAGAGAGATGGTGAGAAAGATGGTGAGAGGGAGAGATGGTGAGAGAGAGGGGGAGAGAGAAGGGGGGAGAGAGAGATGGTGAGAGAGAGGGGAGAGAGATGGTGAGAGAGATGGTGAGAGAGAGGGGAGAGAGATGGTGAGAGAGAGGGGAAGAGAGAGATGGTGAGAGAGATGGTGAGAGGGAGAGATGGTGAGAGAGAGGGGGAGAGAGAGAGGGGAGAGAGAGAGATGGAGAGAGAGATGGTGAGAGAAGGGGGAGATGGTGAGAGAGATGGGGAGAGAGAGATGGTGAGAGAGAGATGGTGAGAGAGAGAGAGAGATGGTGAGAGAGAGATGGTGAGCGACGCGGGTGAGCGAATCGGTGAGCGAATCGGTGAGCGAGCGGGTGAGCGAACGCGTGAGCGAGCGTGAGCGAATCGGTGAGCGACGGCGAATCGGTGAGCGAGCGGGTGAGCGACCTGCGGTGAGCGAGCGGGTGAGCGACGGGTGAGCGAATCGGTGAGCGACGGTGAGCGAATCGGTGAGCGGGTGAGCGAATCGGTGAGCGAGCGGGTGAGCGAATCGGTGAGCGAGGGGTGAGCGACCGGGTGAGCGAGCGGGTGAGCGAACGGTGAGCGCGGGTGAGCGATCGGTGAGCGAATCGGTGAGCGAATCGGTGAGCGAGACGGTGAGCGAATCGGTGAGCGAGCGGGTGAGCGAATCGGTGAGCGAATCGGTGAGCGAATCGGTGAGCGAATCGGTGAGCGAGCGGGTGAGCGAATTGGTGAGCGAATCGGTGAGCGAGCGGGTGAGCGAGCGGTGAGCGCGCGGTGAGCGAATCGGTGAGCGAGCGGGTGAGCGAGCGGGTGAGCGAATCGGTGAGCGAATCGGTGAGCGAATCGGTGAGCGAATCGGTGAGCGAATCGGTGAGCGAATCGGTGAGCGAATCGGTGAGCGAATCGGTGAGCGAGCGGTGAGCGAGCGGTGAGCGAGCGGTGAGCGAGCGGGTGAGCGAGCGGGTGAGCGAATCGGTGAGGGAGCGAATCGGTGAGCGAGCGGGTGAGCGAATCGGTGAGCGAATCGGTGAGCGAATCGGTGAGCGAATCGGTGAGCGAATCGGTGAGCGAGCGGGTGAGCGAACCGGTGACGAGCGGGTGAGCGAATCGGTGAGCGAATCGGTGAGCGAATCGGTGAGCGAGCGGGTGAGCGAGCGGGTGAGCGAGCGGGGTGAGCGAGCGGGTGAGCGAGCGGGTGAGCGAGCGGGTGAGCGAATCGGTGAGCGAGCGGGTGAGCGAATCGGTGAGCGAATCGGTGAGCGAGCCGGGTGAGCGCGAGCGGTGAGCGAATCGGTGAGCGAATCGGTGAGCGAGCGGGTGAGCGAATCGGTGAGCGAATCGGTGAGCGAATCGGTGAGCGAATCGGTGAGCGAATCAGTGAGCGAATCGGTG
>NW_027423477.1:0-68860 GCF_048934315.1 Petromyzon marinus
CCTCCAAGTGGTTTATCACAATCATCATCATCATCACGTGCGGACATTAGCAGCGGCAGTCGATTGCTCCTGAGGGCACTGGGTTTGATGTTCATTCTAAATGTGGAGGGGAAATCCCCCGCAGGATCACGGACGAAAATTAACGCAGTGACCACCGTGATGATGATGATGATGAGAGAGAGAGAGACACAGACTCCAAATCTACAGCAGCAGCAGCAGGCATCGTCAGTGGCAGGGATCGAACCCACGACCTCCTGTAGACCATGCGAGGTAGTCAACATCTCCTAGCCACCGTGATGATGATGATGAGAGAGAGAGAGAGAGACACAGACTCCAAATCTACAGCAGCAGCAGCAGGCGTAGTCAGGGTCGGGATATAACCCACGAGCTCCTGCACACCAGGCGAGGTAGTCAACATCTCACCATTGCCATGATCGAACCCACGACCTCCTGCAGACCAGGCGAGGTAGTCAACATCTCCTAGCCACCGTGATGATGATGATGAGAGAGAGACGCAGACTCCAAATATACAGCAGCAGCAGCAAGAATCGTCAGGGTCGGGATCGAACCCACGACCTCCTGTATACCAGGCGAGGTAGTCAACATCTCTTAGCCACCGTGATGATGATGATGAGAGAGAGAAAGAGACGAAGAATCTAAATCTACAGCAGCAGCAGCAGGCATCGTCAGTGGCAGGGATCGAACCCACGACCTCCTGCACACCAGGCGAGGTAGTCAACATCTCTTAGCCACCGTGATGATGATGATGAGAGAGACGCAGACTCCAAATATAGAGCAGCAGCAGCAGCAGGCATCGTCAGGGTCGGGATCGAACCCACGACCTCCTGTATACCAGGCGAGGTAGTTAACATCTCCTAGCCACCGTGATGATGATGATGATGAGAGAGAGACACAGATTCTAAATCTACAGCAGCATCAGCAGGCATCGTCAGGGTAGGGATCGAACCCACGACCTCCTGCACACGAGGCGAGGTTGTCAAAATCTCACCATTGCCATGATCGAACCCACGACCTCCTGTAGACCAGGCGAGGTAGTCAACATCTCACCATTGCCATGATCGAACCCACGACCTCCTGCACACCAGGCGAGGTAGTCAACATCTCACCATTGCCATGATCGAACCCACGACCTCCTGCACACCAGGCGAGGTAGTCAACATCTCACCATTGCCATGATCGAACCCACGACCTCCTGCAGACCAGGCGAGGTAGTCAACATCTCACCATTGCCATGATCGAACCCACGACCTCCTGTAGACCAGGCGAGGTAGTCAACATCTCACCATTGCCATGATCGAACCCACGACCTCCTGCACACCAGGCGAGGTAGGCAACATTTCCTATAGCCACCGGATCGCCCTAAAAGGGTTTTGATTGGGTCCAGGCGTTGGGTGACGACACCTTTTGAAGGTTTCTCGAGATGCCCTCCACTCCAGAGGGTTGACGGGCATGCATCAGCGTTCAAATTTCAAAGGCACAGGCCTGGAATTCCCTGCAGGGATAAAGAAGCCCAACTCACTCAAGGAGGGCATTTGGCCTACTCTTCCACGGCTGTGCAGCAGGGCTCGTAAGGGGTGGGGTTTGGTCACACTTTGACCCACCACCTCCACCACCACCACCACATTCACTACCACCACCACCTTCACCACCACCACCACCACACCACCACCACCACCTTCACTACCACCACCACCACACTACCACCTTCACCACCACACCACCACCACCTCCACCACCACTACCACCACAACCACCTTCACTTAAACCAACACCACACCACCACCACGGGTACTGCCGACCAACGACTACCTTTGGTGGTGACCCTACAGCAGATGCGGCTGCAGATGGACAGAGGTGGTGGTGGTGGTGGTAGTGGTGCTGATGGAGGTAGTGGAGGTGGTGGTGGTGGTAGTGGTGGTGATGGAGGTGGTGGAGGTGGTAGTGGTGGTGGTGGTGGTGGTGGAGGTGCCACCAGAGACTCCACCCCCTGATGGAGCGGTTGTGGAGAGAGCGGAGAGTTTCCCATACCTTGGCAGTGTGCTTATGACCAGCTCCAGTTTAACAGCATAGGTATCGCACAGAATCAGTCGAGCGGCAATATCTTTTCATCAGTTGCGTAACGCTGTGTGGAAGCTACCTGGTCTGTCGCTCCGCACTAAGCTTCAGGTCTTCTCGGCCACGGTCATTCCCTCCCTTCTCTACGCTTGCGAAACGTGGACCCCCCTAATGGAACATCTTTGCCGGTTAGAAACATTTAGGCTGGCCTGCTTACCATCCATCCTGGGTTTTACCTGCAGTCCGGATTGTGTGAGGAGCTCACAAATCCTTGAAAGATCTGGGCAAGGTCCCATCGGTGAACTCCTCTGGCAGGCAAGGCTGCTTTGGCTGAGTCATGTAGCCCACATGCCCAGCCACCGCATGCCGAAACAGCTTTTGTTCGGCCGGATTGAGGGGGCTAAGCGGGCGCGGCACGGGCTAGAGAAGAGATGGAGTGATGTGGTACAGGAGGACGTGGAGCTGAGTGGACTTGCCGATGACTGGTACCAGCGGTGTCAAGATCGGCCTCTTGGAGGAGGCTCGTGAAGGACGCTACTTGGCAGTTGGAGGTAGTCGCCCTCCAACAACAACGGAGGGCGGAGGAGCGACGCTCACAACAACGAGCGAGCGCCGGGTGGCTAAAGCATAGCAGGTTGGCACAGTAGGGGGCACAGGTGGTGCATCAGCCAGTCATCTCAGTCAGTCGACCCGTGGCACCTGCTGGGTCTCTCTCGTGACCTCCTGCACCTAGCCTGGCACAGCAGTCAACCCGTGTCACCTCATGTCAGCAGCAAGAGCCTTCGACACTTTAAGTGACCTCAATTTGCACCCAGCCTGGCACAGGCAACGTGGTGATGTCAACGTCACTTAGTGGTGAATAGCGGTTGTTGGTAATAGTGGTGGTGGTGGTGTTGGTGGTAGTGGTGGTGGTGGTGTTGGTGGTGGCGGTGGTGATGGTGGTGGTGGTGGTGGTAGTGGTGGTGTTGGTAGGTTGAGGTGGTGGTGGTGGTGGAGATTGTGGTGGTGGTGGAGTTGGTGATGGTGGTGGTGCTGTTGGTGGTGTTGGTGGTGGTGGTGGTGTTGGTGGTAGTGGTAGTGGTGGTGGTGTTGGTGGTGGTGGTGGTGGTGTTGGTGTTGGTGGTGTTGGTGGTGGTGGTGGTAGTGGTGGTGTTGGTAGGTAGAAGTGGTGTTGGTGGTGGTGTTGGTGGTGGTGATGATGGTAGAGGTGGTGGTGGTGTTGATGGTGGTGGTGGTGGTGGTGATGGTGGTCGTGGTGGTGGTGATGTGGTGGTGGTGGTGGTGGTAGTGGTGCTGTTGGTAAGTAAAGGTGGTGGTGGTGTTGGTGGTAGAGGTGGTGGTGTTGGTGGTGGTGATGATGGTAGAGGTGTTGGTGGTAGCGGTGGTGATGGTGGTGGTGGTGATGTTGTGGTGGTGGTAGTGGTGGTGTTGGTAGGTTGAGGTGGTGGTGGTGGCGGAGATTGTGGTGGTGGTGGAGTTGGTGATGGTGGTGGTGTTGGTGGTGTTGGTGGTGGTGGTGTTGGTGTTGGTGGTGTTGGTGGGTGTTGGTAGGTAGAGGTGGTGGTGGTGGTGGTGGTGTTGGTGGTGGTGGTGGTGAGGGGGAGGGCTATCTCCAAACTCACCCACCACCACCGAATCGATTCCCAGACATCGACTCAGCGTCACGACAGGGCCGTGACCTGGAATCGTGTAAGGGCATGGATCTGGCTGAGGGGAGGGGGGAGCGGGGGATGAGGGGGAGGGGCTGTGGGGGGTGAGGGGCTCTGTGGGTGGGTGAAGAGAGGGGGGTTGGGGGGGGTGAGGGGAGGGGCTCTGAGGGGTGAGGGGAGGGGCTGTGGGGGGGGCTGTGGGGGGGCTCTGGGAAGTCCCCACGTGTCGCTGTCCATCATCGAGCACGTGACGGGGACAAAGCCATGGGGAGTGGTGATGGTGATGGTGGTGATGGTGGTGGTGATGGTGGTGGTGGTGATGGTGGTGATAGTGGTGATGGTGGTGGTGATGGTGGTGATGGTGGTGATGGTGGTGGTGGTGATGGTGGTGATGGTGGTGGTGATGGTGGTGATGGTGATGGTGGTGATGGTGGTGGTGATGGTGATGGTGGTGATGGTGATGATGGTGGTGGTGATGGTGATGGTGGTGATGGTGATGGTGGTGATGGTGGTGGTGGTGATGGTGGTGATGGTGGTGGTGGTGGTGATGGTGGTGGTGGTGGTGATGGTGGTGGTGGTGGTGGTGATGGTGATGGTGGTGATGGTGATGGTGGTGATGGTGGTGGTGGTGATGGTGGTGGTGGTGATGGTGGTGATGGTGGTGATGGTGGTGGTGGTGATGGTGGTGATGGCGGTGGTGGTGGTGGTGATGGTGGTGGTGGTGGATGGTGGTGATGGTGGTGGTGGTGGTGGTGATGGTGGTGATGGTGGTGGTGGTGATGGTGGTGATGGTGGGGTGGTGGTTGTGGTGGTGGTGGTAGTGGTGGTTGTGGTGGTGGTGATGGTGGTGGTGGTGGTGGTGGTGGTGGTGGGTGATGGTGGTGGTGATGGTGATGGTGGTGATGGTGGTGATGGTGGTGGTGGTGGTGATGGTGATGGTGGTGATGGTGATGGTGGTGATGGTGGTGGTGATGGTGGTGATGGTGGTGATGGTGGTGGTGGTGGTGATGGTGGTGGTGGTGGTGGTGATGGTGGTGGTGGTGGTGGTGGTGATTGTGGTGATGGTGGTGGTGATGGTGGTGATGGTGATGGTGGTGGTGGTGGTGGTGTGATGGTGGTGGTGGTGGTGGGTGGTGATGGTGGTGGTGGTGATGGTGGTGATGGTGGTGGTGGTGGTGGTGGTGGTGGTGGTAGTGGTGGTTGTGGTGGTGGTGGTGATGGTGGTGGTGGTGGTGATGGTGGTGGTGATGGTGGTGGTGATGGTGATGGTGGTGATGGTGGTGATGGTGGTGGTGGTGGTGGTGATGGTGATGGTGGTGATGGTGATGGTGGTGATGGTGGTGGTGGTGGTGGTGATGGTGGTGATGGTGGTGATGGTGGTGGTGATGGTGGTGATGGTGATGGTGGTGGTGGTGATGGTGGTGGTGGTGGTGGTGATGGTGGTGGTGGTGGTGGTGATTGTGGTGATGGTGGTGGTGATGGTGGTGATGGTGGTGATGGTGGTGGTGGTGGTGATGGTGGTGGTGGTGGTGGTTGTGGTGGTGGTGGTAGTGGTGGTTGTGGTGGTGGTGGTGGTGGTGATGGTGGTGGTGGTGGTGATGGTGGTGGGTGGTGGTGGTGATGGTGGTGATGGTGGTGGTGGTGGTGGTGGTGATGGTGGTGGTAGTGGTGGTGGTGATGGTGGTGATGGTGGTGGTGGTGGTGATGGTGGTGATGGTGGTGGTGGTGGTGATGGTGGTGGTGGTGGTGGTGATGGTGGTGATGGTGGTGGTGATTGGTGGTGATGGTGGTGGTGGTGGTGGTGGTGATGGTGGTGGTGATGGTGGTGATGGTGGTGATGGTGGTCGTGGTGGTGATGATGGTGATGGTGGTGGTGGTGGTTGTGGTGGTGGTGGTAGTGGTGGTTGTGGTGGTGGTGGTGGTGGTGGTGATGGTGGTGGTGGTGGTGATGGTGGTGGTGGTGGTGGTGATGGTGGTGATGGTGGTGGTGATGGTGGTGATGGTGGTGGTGGTGGTGGTGGTGATGGTGGTGGTGATGGTGGTGATGGTGGTGATGGTGGTCGTGGTGGTGATGATGGTGATGGTGGTGGTGGTGGTGGTTGTGGTGGTGGTGGTAGTGGTGGTTGTGGTGGTGGTGGTGGTGGTGATGGTGGTGGTGGTGGTGGTGATGGTGGTGATGGTGATGGTGGTGATGGTGGTGGTGATGGTGGTGGTGGTGATGGTGGTGGTGGTGATGGTGGTGGTGATGGTGGTGGTGGTGGTGATGGTGGTGGTGGTGATGGTGGTGGTGGTGGTGATGGTGATGGTGGTGGTGGTGATGGTGGTGGTGGTGATGGTGGTGATGGTGGTGATGGTGGTGGTGGTGGTGGTGATGGTGGTGGTGATGGTGGTGGTGGTGGTGATGGTGGTGGTGGTGATGGTGGTGGTGGTGGTGATGGTGGTGGTGGTGGTGATGGTGGTGGTGGTGATGGTGGTGGTGATGGTGGTGATGATGGTGATGGTGGTGGTGGTGATGGTGGTGGTGGTGATGATGTTGATGGTGGAGGTGATGGTGGTGGTGATGGTGGTGATGGTGGTGGTGATGGTGGTGGTGGTGATGGTGATGGTGGTGGTGATGGTGGTGGTGGTGGTGGTGATGGTGGTGGTGATGGTGATGGTGGTGGTGGTGGTGATGATGGTGATGGTGGTGGTGATGGTGGTGGTGATGGTGGTGGTGGTGATGGTGGTCGTGGTGGTGGTGGTGGTGGTGGTGATGGTGGTGGTGATGGTGATGGTGGTGGTGATGGTGGTGGTGATGGTGGTGGTGGTGATGGTGGTGGTGGTGATGGTGGTGGTGGTGATGGTGATGGTGGTGGTGATGGTGGTGGTGATGGTGGTGGTGGTGATGGTGGTGGTGGTGATGGTGGTGGTGGTGATGGTGGTGGTGGTGGTGATGATGGTGATGGTGGTGGTGATGGTGGTGGTGATGATGGTGATGGTGGTGGTGATGGTGGTGGTGATGGTGGTGGTGGTGGTCGTGGTGGTGATGGTGGTGGTGGTGATGGTGGTGGTGATGGTGATGGTGGTGATGGTGGTGGTGGTGGTGATGGTGGTGATGGTGGTGGTGATGGTGGTGATGGTGGTGATGGTGGTGGTGGTGATGGTGGTGATGGTGGTGGTGATGGTGGTAATGGTGTTGATGGTGGTGGTGGTGGTGATGGTGGTGGTGATGGTGGTGATGATGGTGGTGGTGGTGGTGATGGTGGTGATGGTGATGATGGTGGTGGTGGTGGTGATGGTGGTGATGGTGTTGATGGAGGTGATGGTGGTGGTGATGGTGATGGTGATGATGGTGGTGGTGGTGATGGTGGTGATGGTGGTGGTGGTGGTGATGATGGTGGTGATGGTGATGATGGTGGTGGTGATGGTGATGAGTGTGGTGGTGGTGGTGGTGGTGATGGTGGTGGTGGTGATGGTGGTGGTGATGGTGGTGATAGTGTTGATGAGTGTGGTGGTGATGGTGGTGATGGTGGTGATGGGTGTGGTGGTGATGGTGATTACACCTACACACACACACCTACACACACACACACTACACACACATACCTACACACACCTACACACACACACATCTACACACACACAACAACAACCGCCATTCGCCACTAAGTGGCGATGACGTCACCACGACGCTTGTACCAGGCTATGTGCACCCTGAGGCCACGTGAAGTGTCGAACGCCCGCTGGCAGGAGGTCACGGGGCAGACCCAGGTGCCACGGGTCGACTGACTGAGATGACTGGCTGATGCACCACCTGTGCTCCCTACTGTGCCAACCTGCTGTTCTATAGCCACCCGGCGCTCCGCTCGTTGTTCTGAGCGTCGCTCCTCTGCCCTCCGTTGTTGTTGGAGGGCGACTACCTCCAACTGCCCAGTAGCATCCTTCACGAGCCTCCTCCACAGAGGCCGATCTTGACACCGCTGGTACCAGTCATTGGGAAGTCCACTCAGCTCCACGTCCTCCTGTACCACGTCACTCCATCTCTTCTCTAGCCCGTGCCGCGCCCGCTTAGCCACCCGGCCGAACAAAAGCTGTTTCGGCATGCGGTGGTTGGGCATGCGGGCTACATGACCCAGCCAACGCAGCCTTGCCTGCCAGAGGAGCTCACCGATGGGACCTTGCCCAGATCTTTCAAGGATTTTTGAGCTCCTCACACAATCCAGTCTGGTTAAACCCAGGATGGATCGTAGGCAGGCCAGCCTAAATGTTTCTAACCGGCGAAGATGTTCCATTAGGGGGGTCCACGTTTCGCAAGCGTAAAGAAGGGAGGGAATGACCGTGGCGAGAAGACCTGAAGCTTATTGCGGAGCGACAGACCAGGTAGCTTCCACACAGCGTTACGCAACCGATGAAGAGATATTGCCGCTCGACTGATTCGGAGTGAGACCTCTGCTGTTAAATTGGAGCCAGTCATAAGCACACTGCCCAGGTATGAGAAACTCTCCACTCTCTCCACAACTGCCCCGTCACCGATTTGGAGTTGTAGGGGTGGAGTGTCCGATGGTACAAAATACCCAGGCAGGTGCTTAGTTTTGGTGGGGCTGATGGTAAGGCCCCAACTCTTAGTGGCACGCTCCATTCCCAGCAGCAGCGTCTCCAACTCCTCCTCCGAATGTGCAGCTATTACCAAATCATCAGCATACATAACGTGGTTGAGCAATAGGGAGCCATCCCTTGACCGCACCCGGGCATCGATCAGCCTCCCATTATATCTGTACCATATGGAGATTCCCCCGGTAAAGCTATTGAAGGCTTCACGAACTACGTGGTCAAAATAGATGTTAAATAATGTGGGAGCCAGAGGATATCCCTGTCGCACCCCAAGGTTAACAGGGAATGGCTCTGACTCCCGGCCACGTAGTTTTACCTGGGCCCGCTCACCATCATGAAGGTCCTTAATGATCGTGAGCAGAGGGTCAGGTACTCCAAAAGCACGAAGAACAACCCAGAGCCCAGGCCTACTGATGGTATCATAGGCCTTGACCAGGTCAATAAAGCAGAGATGTAGGTCTTGTTGGAATTCCCTACACCTCTGCTGTAGCAGACGGACGGAAAATATGGCATCTGTGCAGGACCGCCCTTTCCTGAAACCGCATTGGGGCTCCGCAAGCCTCTCCTCAGCGTGCCTGGCAAGGCGATGTTGAATAATCCTTGCCACGACCTTTCCCGGCTCACTGAGGAGTGAGATACACCTGTAATTGTTACAGTCTGTGCGGTCCCCCTTCTTAAAGAGGGGGGCCACCAGGGCATCCTTCCAATCCTGCGGAACCCGTCCAGTGGTCCAGACTGTTGTTATGATGTCATATAGGGCAGTCTGTGCACAAACGCCACCCTCCCTCAGCATTTCCCTTGGAAGATCATCTCTGCCTGCTGCCTTTCCTGGTCTCACGGATCGCCTTCAGTACTTCCTCAACAGATGGCACCTCAGCCAGCCACTCACAGGGGGTGACTTCTTCCAATATTTGAGGCACCGTAGCCTCAGCAGGGTCATCCTCACTTTGTGCCACGATGTTTTCCTGGCTGAGGGATTTTCCTTCCCCCAGGACCTCACAGAAATGCTCAGCAAATCTGCAAACCTGTTCCTGGGGGTCGGAGATTGAATCACCGTTTTTTCCCCAAATGATGGTAATAGGTGTGGAGATGCAGGTTACTTTTTGATGGAGTTAAATAGAGATTTGTGATCACGGGCCACTGAGGCAGACTCCATCTCCTCAGCAACCCGCGACCACCACCAATCCTTGCAGCGCCTCACGGCTCTCCGAACCCCTGAGCGAAGGCTGCGGTAAGCCTCCTCATTCTCTGACGTGGGATTCTGTAGCCGATGACAGTGGGCCTGTCGCTTTTTCTCAACTATCCTGAACACCTCCTCTGTCAGTCAAGGTCTCTGGGGAGGTCTGGACCGCGTACCCAAAGCAGCAATTGCAGCTGCATGAGTCACAGTCCTAAACCTCGCCCATTTACCCTCAACATCTGGAGGAGTGGGGGACGATGCCAACCCCAGCCGCAGGCGAAGATGAAATTCTCGCTTGCAACTTTCATCAGATAACTGAGACCAGGCCACTTTCGGTTGGAATGGGGTCCTGGGTGTACACCCACCACCGGAGCGGAAGAATGGCAGGCGCATCTTACAGATGACTAGTCGATGGTCAGAGGGCAGATCAGCTCCACGGTAGGTCCTGGTGTCAAGGACATGGGCTTGTATCCGCTGGTCTGTCACTATCTAGTCCAGCAGATGTTCTTGCTTGGACCCGGCATGCATCCATGATGTGGTGTGGATGCGCCAATGCCAGAACAGCGTGTTGGTAATTACAAGCCCATGGGCTGCACAAAAATCTAGCAGCCTCCTGCCGTTGTTATTGAGCTGATCTGGCCCATGCCCTCCAATCACTCCATACCAGGTGCCAGCATCATGACAAACTCGGGCATTGAAGTCACCCAACAAGATGACTCTATCCCGACGGGCCACTTTAGCTAGCACCTGTGACAGGAGGTCATAGAAGGCATCTGACTCATCGGCCTTGCCTGCATCCCTCCACGGATGTTCGTCTTCGGTGGTGGCATAAGTAACCACGACCACCACTCCTCGCCTGCAGTTGATGGGAATGCGAGCCCAAAGTAGCCTGGGGCTTACAGCTTCCCACACCTCACCACCACGCTCGCACGCCCTTCAATCTTTTGTTCAGAAGAAGAGCCACTCCCTGTTGTTTGGCAGTCTCCTGCCCCGAGTAGAAGACTATCCACCCCTCATGGCGGCAGGAGTCAGGGCCGTTCCACCGGACCTCCTGAATGCGGCATAGATCCAGGCGGTACCGGTCCAGCTCCCGACAGAGCAGTGGCAGCCTCTCCTCCGCAGTGAGCGTTCGAACATTCCACGTGGCCACACGTAGTGGCTTTTCGTTGTTTCTGTAGGAGCCCCGAGGGTAAAGATTCAATCTCCTGGCTCTGCCAAATGGGGTTTGGCCAGGAGACGTCATAGACGCCTGTCCCCCCGGGGCCTCTGGCACAAGCTTGTTAATTACAATTATCGGTCGTTGTTTAGTGGTAGTTAATTGAAGGTGGAGGGGTTACCAGCCCATCGCACCCGTCCAGAGCCCCCCGTTTAGCCGCTGTGGTGGTCACAGACGCCATGAGGGGAAAGGCCAATCGGCATTGGACCTCCCCATCACAGCACTGTCCACGACAGCGTTGCCCGTCCGGCACCACACCCACACCCACACACCCACCCACACACCCACCCACACACGCACACACCCACACATATGGCCTTACGAGAACGAGAGAGAGAGAGAGGGGAGAGGACATTCCTCTTGACCGAAGGGTTTATTTTTGTCCTGGGGTAACACAATGCTCACCCACACACACACCCACACACTGACACACAGACAAAGATCCTCAGTGTAGCCTTCACAGACTGCAGGGGCAGGTGCTGTTAGCGAGCAGTAGCAACCGAGGAAGGCTGGAAGGGCACACACAGAGGGGCTGGGGTGGCCAGCACCACGCCCGGCCGCCTTTGTCTCCCCTAGTTCTGGCGATGTTCACTGCACACCGCTACACCAGCTACTCGGTTGAGGCTGAGTCGACCTAGGGGAGGCCCAGGTACCGGTTCAGATAATCGTCACCACCCCCACACTGAGCCCCTCCCACCTATAGACACCTCTCTCTAAACCTCCAGTAGACCACGTGACCCCTGTGTGGACACCACCCCCCACTCTGAGCCCCTCCCCCACCTACAGACACCTCTCTCTCTCTAAACCTCCAGTAGACCACGTGACCCCTGTGTGGACACCACCCCCCACTCTGAACCCCTCCCACCTACAGACACCTCTCTCTAAACCTCCAGTAGACCACGTGACCCCTGTGTGGACACCACCCCCCACTCTGAACCCCTCCCACCTACAGACACCTCTCTCTAAACCTCCAGTAGACCACGTGACCCCTGTGTGGACACCACCCCCCACTCTGAACCCCTCCCACCTACAGACACCTCTCTCTAAACCTCCAGTAGACCACGTGACCCCTGTGTGGACACCACCCCCCACTCTGAACCCCTCCCACCTAAAGACACCTCTCACTCTCTCTGAACCTCCAGTAGACCACGTGACCCATATGTGGACACCACCCACACACTGAGCCCCTCCCCCACCTATAGACACCTCTCTCTAAACCTCCAGTAGACCACGTGACCCCTGTGTGGAAACCACCCCCACACTGAGCCCCTCCCCCACCTATAGACACCTCTCTCTAAACCTCCAGTAGACCACGTGACCCCTGTGTGGACACCACCCCCCACTCTGAGCCCCTCCCACCTACAGACACCTCTCTCTAAACCTCCAGGAGACCACGTGACCCCTGTGTGGACACCACCCCCACACTGAGCCCCTCCCACCTAGAGACACCTCACTCTCTCTAAACCTCCATTAGACCACGTGACCCCTGTGTGGACACCACCCCCCACTCTGAGCTCCTCCCACCTATAGACACCTCTCTCTCTATAAACCTCCAGTAGACCACGTGACCCCTGTGTGGACACCACCCCCACACTGAGCCTCTCCCCCACCTATAGACACCTCTCTCTAAACCTCCAGTAGACCACGTGACCCCTGTGTGGAAACCACCCCCACACTGAGCCCCTCCCCCACCTATAGACACCTCTCTCTAAACCTCCAGTAGACCACGTGACCCCTGTGTGGACACCACCCCCCACTCTGAACCCCTCCCACCTAAAGACACCTCTCACTCTCTCTGAACCTCCAGTAGACCACGTGACCCATATGTGGACACCACCCCCCACTCTGAGCCCCTCCCACCTATAGACACCTCTCTCTCTCTAAACCTCCAGTAGACCACGTGACCCCTGTGTGGACACCACCCCCACACTGAGCCCCTCCCCCACCTATAGACACCTCTCTTTAAACCTCCAGTAGACCACGTGACCCCTGTGTGGACACCCCCACACTGAGCCCCTCCCCCACCTATAGACACCTCTCTCTGAACCTCCAGTAGACCACGTGACCCCTGTGTGGACACCACCTCTACTCTGAACCCCTCCCCCAGCTACAGACACCTCTCTCTCTCTGAACCTCCATTAGACCACGTGACCCCTGTGTGGACACCACCCCCCACTCTGAGCCCCTCCCACCTATTGACACCTCTCTTTAAACCTCCAGTAGACCACGTGACCCTGTGTAGAGACCACCCCCACACTGAGCCCCTCCCCCACCTATATACACCTCTCTCTAACCTCCAGTAGACCACGTGACCCCTGTGTGGACACCACCCCCACACTGAGCCCCTCCCACACCTACAGACACCTCTTTCTCACTCTCTCTCTGAACCTCCAGTAGACCACGTGACCCCTGTGTGGACACCACCTCCCACTTAGAACCCCACTGGGGTTGGGGTTAAGGCTGTAAGTTCATGATTCGGAGTTCGTAGTTAGGGGTTACTATAGGGTTCAGGGTTAGGGGTTACTATACGGGTAGGGTATAGGGGTTACTATAGGGTTGGGGGTTGGAGATTACTATAGGGTTCAGTGTTAGGGGTTACTATTGGGTTGGGGGTTAGGGGTTACTGTAGGGTTCGTGGTTAGGGGTTATTATAGGGTTCAGGGTTAGGGGTTACTATAATGTTAGGGATTAGGATTACTATAGGGTTCGGGGTTAGGTATTACTATAAGGTTCGGGGTTAGGGATTACTATAGGGTTCAGGGTTATGGTTTACTGTAGGGTTAGTGGTTACTATAAGGTTCGGGGTTAGGGATTACTATAGGGTTCGGGGTTGGGGGTTACTATAGGGTTAGGGGTTACTATAGGGTTCGGGGTTAGGGGTTACTATAGGGTTCGGGGTTAGGGGTTACTAAAGGGTTAGGGGTTACTATATGGTTCAGGGTTAGGGGTTACTATAGGGTTCGGGGTTAGGAGTTACTATAGGGTTCGGGTTTAGGGGTTACTATAGGGTTAGGGGTTACTATAGGGTTCTGGGTTAGGGGTTACTATAGGGTAAGGGGTTACTATAGGGTCCGGGGTTAGGGGATACTATAGGGTTCGGGGTTAGGAGTTATTATAGGGTTCGGGTTTAGGGGTTACTATAGGGTTAGGGGTTACTATAGGGTTCGGGGTTAGGGGTTACTATAGGGTTCAGGGTCAGGACGGAGAGTGTATCATTAGGAATTAGGAGTTATGGATTACTATAGGGTTCAGGATTATGGCTGTGATTCCCTGATTAGGAGTTAGGTGTCTCTATAGGGTTCAGGATTATGGCTGTGATTCCCTGATTAGGAGTTAGGTGTCTCTATAGGGTTCAGGATTATGGCTGTGAGTATCTCATTAGGAGTTAGGTGTCTCTATAGGGTTCAGGGTTATGGCTGTGAGTCTCTCATTAGGAGTTAGGGGTCTCTATAGGGTTCAGGGTTATGGCTGTGAGTATCTCATCAGGAGTTAAGGGTCTCTATAGGGTTCAGGATTGTGGCTGTGAGTCTCTCATTAGGAGTTAGGTGTCTCTATAGGGTTCAGGATTATGGCTGTGAGTCTCTCATTAGGAGTTAGGGGTCTCTATAGGGTTCGGGATTATGGCTGTGAGCCTCTCATCAGGAGTTAGTGGTCTCTATAGGGTTCGGGATTATGGCTGTGATTCCCTGATTAGGAGATAGGTGTCTCTATAGGGTTCAGGATTATGGCTGTGAGTCTCTCATTAGGAGTTAGGTGTCTCTATATGGTTCAGGATTATAACTGTGAGTCTCTCATTAGGAGTTAGGTGAACTCTATAGGGTTCAGGATTATGGCTGTGAGTCCCTCATTAGGAGTTAGGTGTCTCTATAGGGTTCAGGATTATGGCTGTGAGTCTCTCATTAGGAGTTAGGGGTCTCTATAGGGTTCAGGATTATGGCTGTGAGTCTCTCATTAGGAGTTAGGTGTCTCTATAGGGTTCGGGATTATGGCTGTGAGTCTCTCATTAGGAGTTAGGTGTCTCTATAGGGTTCGGGATTATGGCTGTGAGTCTCTCACTAGGAGTTAGGGGTCTCTATAGGGTTCAGGGTTATGGCTGTGAGTTTCTCATTAGGAGTTAGGTGTCTCTATAGGGTTCAGGATTATAACTGTGAGTCTCTCATTAGGAGTTAGGGATCTCTATAGGGTTCACGATTATGGCTGGGAGTCCCTGATTAGGAGTTAGGGGTCTCTATAGGGTTCAGGATTATGGCTGTCTCTCATTAGGAGTTTGGGGTCTCTATAGGGTTCAGGATTATGGCTGTGAGTCTCTCATTAGGAGTTAGGTGTCTCTATAGGGTTCAGGATTATGGCTGTGAGTCTCTCATCAGGAGTTTGGGGTCTCCTTAGGGTTCGGGATTATGGCTGTGAGTCTCTCATTAGGAGTTAGGTGTCTCTATAGGGTTCAGGGTTATGGCTGTGAGTCTATCATTAGGAGTTATGTGTCTCTATAGGGTTCAGATTATGGCTGTGAGTCTATCATTAGGAGTTAGGTGAACTCTATAGGGTTCAGGATTATGGCTGTGAGTCTCTCATTAGGTGTTAGGTGTCTCTATAGGGTTCAGGATTATGGCTGTGAGTATCTCATTAGGAGTTAGGTGAACTCTATAGGGTTCAGAATTATGGCTGTGAGTCTATCATTAGGAGTTAGGGGTTTCTATAGGGTTCAGGGTTATGGCTGTGAGTCTCTCATTAGGAGTTAGGGGTCTCTATAGGGTTCAGGATTATGGCTGTGAGTCTCTCATTAGGAGTTAGGAGTCTCTATAGGGTTCAGGATTATGGCTGTGAGTCTTTCATTAGGAGTTAGGGGTCTCTATAGGGTTCAGGATTATGGCTGTGAGTCCCTCATTAGGAGTTAGGTGTCTCTATAGGGTTCAGGATTATGGCTGTGAGTCTCTCATTAGGAGTTAGGTGTCTCTATAGGGTTCGGGATTATGGCTGTGAGTCTCTCATTAGGAGTTAGGTGTCTCTATAGGGTTCAGGATTATGGCTGTGAGTCTCTCGTTCAGAGTTAGGTGTTTCTATAGGGTTCAGGATTATGGCTGTGATTCGCTAATTAGGAGTTAGGTGTCTCTATAGGGTTCAGGATTATGGCTGTGAGTCTTTCATTAGGAGTTAGGGGTCTCTATAGGGTTCAGGATTATGGCTGTGAGTCTCTCATTAGGAGTTAGGTGTCTCTATAGGGTTCGGGGTTATGGCTGTGTGTCTCTCATTAGGTGTTAGGTGAACTCTATAGGGTTCGGGATTATGGCTGTGAGTCTCTCATTAGGAGTTAGGTGTTTCTATAGGGTTCAGGATTATGGCAGTGAGTCTCTCATTAGGAGTTAGGGGTTTGTATAGGGTTCAGGATTATGGCTGTGATTCCCTAATTAGGAGTTAGGTGTCTCTATAGGGTTCGGGATTATGGCTGTGAGTCTCTCATTAGGAGTTAGGGGTTTGTTTAGGGTTCAGGATTATGGCTGTGATTCCCTGATTAGGAGTTAGGTGTCTCAATAGGGTTCGGGATTATGGCTGTGAGTCTCTCAATTGGAGTTAGGTGTCTCTATAGGGTTCGGGATTATGGCTGTGAGTCTCTCATTAGGTGTTAGGGGTCTCTATAGGGTTCAGGGTTATGGCTGTGAGTCTCTGATTAGGAGTTAGGTGAATTCTATAGGGTTCAGGGATATGGCTGTGATTCCCTGATTAGGAGTTAGGTGTCTCAATAGGGATCGGGATTATGGCTGTGAGTCTCTCAATTGGAGTTAGGTGTCTCTATAGGGTTCGGGATTATGGCTGTGAGTCTCCCTTAGGAGTTAGGGGTCTCTATAGGGTTCAGGGTTATGGCTGTGAGTCTCTCATTAGGAGTTAGGTGTCTCTATAGGGTTCGGGATTATGGCTGTGAGTCTCACATTAGGAGTTAGGTGTCTCTATAGGGTTCAGGATTATGGCTGTGAGTCTCTCATTAGGAGTTAGGTGTCTCTATAGGGTTCGGGATTATGGCTGTGAGTCTCTCATCAGAAGTTAGGTGAACTCTATAGGGTTCAGGATTGTGGCTGTGAGTCTCTATCAGGAGTTAGGTGAACTCTATAGGGTTCAGGATTATGGCTGTGAGTCTCTCATTGGGAGTAAGGTGTCTCTATAGGGTTCGGGATTATATCTGTGATTCCCTGATTAGGAGTTAGGTGTCTCTATAGGGTTCGGGATTATGGCTGTGATTCCCTGATTATGAGTTAGGTGTCTCTATAGGGTTCGGGATTATGGTTGTGAGTCTCTCATTAGGAGTTAGGTGTTTCTTTAGGGTTCAGGATTATGGCTGTGCGTCTCTCATTAGGTGTTAGGGGTCTCTATAGGGTTCAGGATTATGGCTGTGAGTCTCTCATTAGGAGTTAGGTGTCTCTATAGGGTTCAGGATTATGGCTGTGAGTCTCTCATTAGGAGTTAGGTGTCTCTATAGGGTTCAGGATTATGGCTGTGAGTCTCTCATTAGGAGTTAGGTGTCTCTATAGGGTTCAGGATTATGGCGGAGTCTCTCATTAGGAGTTAGGTGAACTCTATAGCGTTCAGATTATGGCTGTGAGTCTCTCAATAGGACTTATGTGTCTCTATAGGGTTCCGGGTTATGGCTGTGAGTCTCTCATTTGGAGTTAGATGTTTCTATAGGGTTCAGGGTTATGGCTGTGAGTATCTCATTAGGAGTTAGGGGTCTCTATAGGGTTCAGGGTTATGTCTGTGAGTCTCTCATTAGGAGTTAGGTGTCTCTATAGGGTTCGGGATTATGGCTGCGAGTCTTTCATCAGGAATTAGGTGTCTCTATAGGGTTCAGGATTATGGCTGTGAGTCTCTCATTAGGAGATAGGTGAACTCTATAGGGTTCAGGATTATGGCTGTGAGTCTTATTAGGAGTTAGGGGTCTCTATAGGGTTCAGGATTATGGCTGTGAGTCTCTCATTAGGAGTTAGGTGTCTCTATAGGGTTCAGGATTATGTCTGTGAGTCTCTGATTATGAGTCAGGGGTCTCTATAGGGTTCGGGATTATGGCAGTGAGTCTCTCATTAGGAGTTAGGTGTCTCTATAGGGTTCGGAATTATGGCTGTGAGTCTCTCATTAGGAGTTAGGGGTCTCTATAGGGTTCAGGATTATGTCTGTGAGTCTCTCATTGGGAGTTAGGTGTCTCTATAGGTTTCGGGATTATGGCTGTGAGTCTCTCATTAGGAGATAGGTGTCTCTATATGGTTCAGGATTATGTCTGTGCGTCTCTCATTAGGAGTTAGGTGTCTCTATAGGGTTCAGGATTATGGCTGTGAGTCCCTCATTAGGAGTTAGGTGTCTCTATAGGGTTCAGGATTATGGCTGTGAGTCTCTCATTAGGAGTTAGGTGAACGCTATAGGGTTCAGGGTTATGGCTGTGAGTCTCTCATTAGGAGTTGGGTGTCTCTATGGGGTTCGGGATTATGGCTGTGATTCCCTGATTAGGAGTTAGGTGTCTCTATAGGGTTCGGGATTATGGCTGTGAGTCTCTCATTAGGAGTTAGGTGTCTCTATAGGGTTCAGGGTTATGGCTGTGAGTCTCCATTAGGAGTTAGGGGTCTCTATAGGGTTCGGGATTATGGCTGTGAGTCTCTCATTAGGAGTTAGGTGTCTCTATAGGGTTCAGGATTATGGCTGTGAGTCTCTCATTAGGAGTTAGGTATCTCTATAGGGTTCAGGATTATGGCTGTGAGTCTCTCATTAGGAGTTAGGTGTCTCTATAGGGTTCAGGATTATGGCTGTGAGTTTCTCATTAGGAGTTAGGTGTCTCTATAGGGTTCAGGATTATGGCTGTGAGTCTCTCATTAGGAGTTAGGTGTCTCTATAGGGTTCAGGATTATGGCTGTGAGTCTCTGATTATGAGTTACGGGTCTCTATATGGTTCAAGATTATGGCTGTGAGTCTCTCATTAGGAGTTAGGTGTCTCTATAGGGTTCGGGATTATGGCTGTGAGTCTCTCATTAGGAGTTAGGTGTCTCTATAGGGTTCAGGATTATGTCTGTGATTCCCTGATTAGGAGTTAGGTGTCTCTATAGGGTTCAGGATTATGGCTGTGAGTCTCTCATTAGGAGTTAGGGGTTTCTATAGGGTTCAGGATTATGGCTGTGAGTCTCTCCTTAGGAGTTAGGTGTCTCTATAGGGTTCAGGATTATGGCTGTGAGTCTCTCATTAGGAGTTAGGGGTCTCTATAGGGTTCAGGATTATGGCTGTGAGTCTCTCATTAGGAGTTAGGTGTTTCTATAGGGTTCAGGATTATGGCTGTGGGTCTCTCATTAGGAGTTAGGTGTCTCTATAGGGTTCAGGATTATAACTGTGAGTCTCTCATTAGGAGTTAGTGGTCTCTATAGGGTTCAGGATTATGGCTGTGAGTCTCTGATTAGGAGTTACTGGTCTCTATAGGGTTTAGGATTATGGCTGTGAGTCTCTCATTAGGAGTTAGGGGTCTCTATAGGGTTCATGATTATGGCTGTGAGTATCTCATTAGGAGTTAGGTTTCTCTATAGGGTTCGGGATTATGTCTGTGAGTATCTCATTAGGAGTTTGGGGTCTCTATAGGGTTCAGGATTATGGCTATGAGTCTCTCATTAGGAGTTAGGTATCTCTATAGGGTTCAGGATTATGGCTGTGTGTCTCTCATCAGGAGTTAGCGGTCTCTATAGGGTTCGGGATTATGGCTGTGAGTCTCTCATTAGGAGTTAGGGGTCTCTATAGGGTCCAGGATTATGGCTGTGAGTCTCTGATTATGAGTTACGGGTCTCTATAGGGTTCAGGATTATGGCTGTGAGTCTCTCATTAGGAGTTTGGGGTCTCTATAGGGTTCAGGATTATGACTGTGTCCCTGATTAGGAGTTGGTGGTCTCTATAGGGTTCAGGATTATGGCTTTGAGTCTCTCGATTAGGAGTTAGGTGTCTCTATAGGGTTCGGGATTATGTCTGTGAGTCTCTCATTAGGAGTTAGGAGTCTCTATAGGGTTCAGGATTATGGCTGTGAGTCTCCCTTAGGAGTTAGGGGTCTCTATAGGGTTCAGGGTTATGGCTGTGAGTCTCTCATTAGGAGTTAGGTGTCTCTATAGGGTTCGGGATTATGGCTGTGAGTCTCACATTAGGAGTTAGGTGTCTCTATAGGGTTCTGGATTATGGCTGTGAGTCTCTCATCAGAAGTTAGGTGAACTCTATAGGGTTCAGGATTATGGCTGTGAGTCTCTATCAGGAGTTAGGTGAACTCTATAGGGTTCAGGATTATGGCTGTGAGTCTCTCATTGGGAGTAAGGTGTCTCTATAGGGTTCGGGATTATATCTGTGATTCCCTGATTAGGAGTTAGGTGTCTCTATAGGGTTCGGGATTATGGCTGTGATTCCCTGATTATGAGTTAGGTGTCTCTATAGGGTTCGGGATTATGGTTGTGAGTCTCTCATTAGGAGTTAGGTGTTTCTTTAGGGTTCAGGATTATGGCTGTGCGTCTCTCATTAGGTGTTAGGGGTCTCTATAGGGTTCAGGATTATGGCTGTGAGTCTCTCATTAGGAGTTAGGTGTCTCTATAGGGTTCAGGATTATGGCTGTGAGTCTCTCATTAGGAGTTAGGTGTCTCTATAGGGTTCAGGATTATGGCTGTGAGTCTCTCATTAGGAGTTAGGTGTCTCTATAGGGTTCAGGATTATGGCTGAGTCTCTCATTAGGAGTTAGGTGAACTCTATAGCGTTCAGATTATGGCTGTGAGTGTCTCAATAGGACTTATGTGTCTCTATAGGGTTCCGGGTTATGGCTGTGAGTCTCTCATTTGGAGTTAGATGTTTCTATAGGGTTCAGGGTTATGGCTGTGAGTATCTCATTAGGAGTTAGGGGTCTCTATAGGGTTCAGGGTTATGTCTGTGAGTCTCTCATTAGGAGTTAGGTGTCTCTATAGGGTTCGGGATTATGGCTGCGAGTCTTTCATCAGGAATTAGGTGTCTCTATAGGGTTCAGGATTATGGCTGTGAGTCTCTCATTAGGAGATAGGTGAACTCTATAGGGTTCAGGATTATGGCTGTGAGTCTTATTAGGAGTTAGGGGTCTCTATAGGGTCCAGGATTATGGCTGTGAGTCTCTCATTAGGAGTTAGGTGTCTCTATAGGGTTCAGGATTATGTCTGTGAGTCTCTGATTATGAGTCAGGGGTCTCTATAGGGTTCGGGATTATGGCAGTGAGTCTCTCATTAGGAGTTAGGTGTCTCTATAGGGTTCGGAATTATGGCTGTGAGTCTCTCATTAGGAGTTAGGGGTCTCTATAGGGTTCAGGATTATGTCTGTGAGTCTCTCATTGGGAGTTAGGTGTCTCTATAGGTTTCGGGATTATGGCTGTGAGTCTCTCATTAGGAGATAGGTGTCTCTATATGGTTCAGGATTATGTCTGTGCGTCTCTCATTAGGAGTTAGGTGTCTCTATAGGGTTCAGGATTATGGCTGTGAGTCCCTCATTAGGAGTTAGGTGTCTCTATAGGGTTCAGGATTATGGCTGTGAGTCTCTCATTAGGAGTTAGGTGTCTATAGGGTTCAGGATTATGGCTGTGAGTCTCTCATTAGGAGTTAGGTGTCTCTATAGGGTTCAGGATTATGGCTGTGAGTCTCTCATTAGGAGTTAGGTGAACGCTATAGGGTTCAGGGTTATGGCTGTGAGTCTCTCATTAGGAGTTGGGTGTCTCTATGGGGTTCGGGATTATGGCTGTGATTCCCTGATTAGGAGTTAGGTGTCTCTATAGGGTTCGGGATTATGGCTGTGAGTCTCTCATTAGGAGTTAGGTGTCTCTATAGGGTTCAGGGTTATGGCTGTGAGTCTCCATTAGGAGTTAGGGGTCTCTATAGGGTTCGGGATTATGGCTGTGAGTCTCTCATTAGGAGTTAGGTGTCTCTATAGGGTTCAGGATTTTGGCTGTGAGTCTCTCATTAGGAGTTAGGTATCTCTATAGGGTTCAGGATTATGGCTGTGAGTCTCTCATTAGGAGTTAGGTGTCTCTATAGGGTTCAGGATTATGGCTATGAGTCTCTCATTAGGAGTTAGGTGTCTCTATAGGGTTCAGGATTATGGCTGTGAGTCTCTCATTAGGAGTTAGGTGTCTCTATAGGGTTCAGGATTATGGCTGTGAGTCTCTGATTATGAGTTACGGGTCTCTATATGGTTCAGGATTATGGCTGTGAGTCTCTCATTAGGAGTTAGGTGTCTCTATAGGGTTCGGGATTATGGCTGTGAGTCTCTCATTAGGAGTTAGGTGTCTCTATAGGGTTCAGGATTATGTCTGTGATTCCCTGATTAGGAGTTAGGTGTCTCTATAGGGTTCAGGATTATGGCTGTGAGTCTCTCATTAGGAGTTAGGGGTTTCTATAGGGTTCAGAATTATGGCTGTGAGTCTCTCCTTAGGAGTTAGGTGTCTCTATAGGGTTCAGGATTATGGCTGTGAGTCTCTCATTAGGAGTTAGGGGTCTCTATAGGGTTCAGGATTATGGCTGTGAGTCTCTCATTAGGAGTTAGGTGTTTCTATAGGGTTCAGGATTATGGCTGTGGGTCTCTCATTAGGAGTTAGGTGTCTCTATAGGGTTCAGGATTATAACTGTGAGTCTCTCATTAGGAGTTAGTGGTCTCTATAGGGTTCAGGATTATGGCTGTGAGTCTCTGATTAGGAGTTACTGGTCTCTATAGGGTTTAGGATTATGGCTGTGAGTCTCTCATTAGGAGTTAGGGATCTCTATAGGGTTCATGATTGATGGCTGTGAGTATCTCATTAGGAGTTAGGTTTCTCTATAGGGTTCGGGATTATGTCTGTGAGTATCTCATTAGGAGTTTGGGGTCTCTATAGGGTTCAGGATTATGGCTGTGAGTCTCTCATTAGGAGTTAGGTATCTCTATAGGGTTCAGGATTATGGCTGTGTGTCTCTCATCAGGAGTTAGCGGTCTCTATAGGGTTCGGGATTATGGCTGTGAGTCTCTCATTAGGAGTTAGGGGTCTCTATAGGGTCCAGGATTATGGCTGTGAGTCTCTGATTATGAGTTACGGGTCTCTATAGGGTTCAGGATTATGGCTGTGAGTCTCTCATTAGGAGTTTGGGGTCTCTATAGGGTTCAGGATTATGACTGTGTCCCTGATTAGGAGTTGGTGATCTCTATAGGGTTCAGGATTATGGCTTTGAGTCTCTCGATTAGGAGTTAGGTGTCTCTATAGGGTTCGGGATTATGTCTGTGAGTCTCTCATTAGGAGTTAGGAGTCTCTATAGGGTTCAGGATTATGGCTGTGAGTCTCTCATTAGGAGTTAGGTGTCTCTATAGGGTTCAGGATTATGGCTGTGAGTCTCTCATTAGGAGTTAGGTGTCTCTATATAGGGTTCAGGATTATAACTGTGAGTCTCTCATTCGGAGTTAGGTGTCTCTATAGGGTTCGGGATTATGGCTGTGAGTCTCTCAATTGGAGTTAGGAGTCTCTATAGGGTTCAGGATTATGGCTGTGAGTCTCTCATTAGGAGTTAGGTGTCTCTATAGGGTTCAGGATTATGGCTGTGAGTCTCTCATCACGAGTTAGGGGTCTCTATAGGGTTCATGATTATGGCTGTGAGTATCTCATTAGGAGTTAGGTGTCTCTATAGGGTTCGGGATTATGTCTGTGAGTATCTCATTAGGAGTTTGGGGTCTCTATAGGGTTCGGGATTATGGCTGTGAGTCTCTCATTAGGAGTTAGGTATCTCTATAGGGTTCAGGATTATGGCTGTGAGTCTCTCATTAGGAGTTAGGTATCTCTATAGGGTTCAGGATTATGGCTGTGTGTCCCTCATCAGGAGTTAGCGGTCTCTATAGGGTTCGGGATTATGGCTGTGAGTCTCTCATTAGGAGTAAGGGGTCTCTATAGGGTTCAGGATTATGGCTGTGAGTCTCTGATTATGAGTTACGGGTCTCTATAGGGTTCAGGATTATGGCTGTGAGTCTCTGATTATGAGTTACGGGTCTCTATAGGGTTCAGGATTATGGCTGTGAGTCTCACATTAGGAGCTAGGTGAACTCTATAGGGTTCAGGATTATGGCTGTGAGTCTCTCATTAGGAGTTAGGTGTCTCTATAGGGTTCAGGATTATTGCTCTGAGTCTCTCATTAGGAGTTAGGTGTCTCTATAGGGTTCGGGATTATGGCTGTGAGTCTCTCATTATGAGTTAGGTGTCTCTATAGGGTTCAGAGTTATGGATGTGAGTCTCTCATTAGGAGTTAGGTGTCTCTATAGGGTTCAGGATTATAACTGTGAGTCTCTCATTAGGAGTTAGGTGTCTCTATAGGGTTCAGGATTATGGCTGTGAGTCTCTCATTAGGAGTTAGGTGTCTCTATATAGGGTTCAGGATTATAACTGTGAGTCTCTCATTAGGAGTTAGGTGTCTCTATAGGGTTCGGGATTATGGCTGTGAGTCTCTCATTAGGAGTTAGGAGTCTCTATAGGGTTCAGGATTATGGCTGTGAGTCTCTCATTAGGAGTTAGGTGTCTCTATAGGGTTCAGGATTATGGCTGTGAGTCTCTCATTAGGAGTTAGGAGTCTCTATAGGGTTCAGGATTATGGCTGTGAGTCTCTCATTAGGTGTTAGGTGAACTCTATAGGGTTCAGGATTATGGCTGTGAGTCTCTCATTAGGAGTTAGGTGTCTCTATAGGGTTCAGGGTTATGGCTGTGAGTCTCTCATTAGGTGTTAGGTGAACTCTATAGGGTTCAGGATTATGGCTGTGAGTCTCTCATTAGGAGTTAGGTGTCTCTATAGGGTTCAGGATTATGGCTGTGAGTCCCTCATTAGGAGTTAGGTGTCTCTATAGGGTTCAGGGTTATGGCTGTGTGTCTCTCATTAGGTGTTAGGTGTCTCTATAGGGTTCAGGATTATGGCTGTGAGTCTCTCATTAGGAGATAGGGGTCTCTATAGGGTTCAGGGTTATGGCTGTGAGTCTCTCATTAGGAGTTAGGGGTCTCTATAGGGTTCAGGATTATGACTGTGTCCCTGATTAGGAGTTGGGGGTCTCTATAGGGTTCAGGATTATGGCTGTGAGTCTCTCATTAGGAGTTAGGTGTCTCTATAGGGTTCGGGATTATGGCTGTGAGTCTCTCATTAGGAGTTAGGGGTCTCTATAGGGTTCAGGATTATGGCTGTGAGTCTCTCATTAGGTGTTAGGTGTCTCTATAGGGTTCGGGATTATGTCTGTGATTCCCTGATTAGGAGTTAGGTGTCTCTATAGGGTTTGGGATTATGGCTGTGAGTCTCTCATTAGGAGTTAGGTGAACTCTATAGGGTTCGGGATTATGTCTGTGAGTCAATCATCAGGAGTTACTGGTCTCTATAGGGTTCAGGATTATGGCTGTGAGTCCCTGATTAGGAGTTATGTGTCTCTATAGGGTTCAGGGTTATGGCTGTGAGTCTCTCATTAGGAGTTAGGTGTCTCTATAGGGTTCGGGATTATGGCTGTGAGTCTCTCATTAGGCGTTAGGGGTTTGTATAGGGTTCCGGATTATGGCTGTGAGTCTCTCATTAGGAGTTAGGGGTCTCTATAGGGTTCGGGATTATGGCTGTGAGTCTCTCATTAGGTGTTATGTGTCTCTATAGGGTTCAGGATTATGGCTGTGAGTCTCTCACCAGGAGTTAGGTGTCTCTATAGGGTTCAGGGTTATGGCTGTGAGTCTCTCATTAAGGGTTAGGTGTCTCTATAGGGTTCAGGGTTATGGCTGTGAGTCTCTCATTAGGGGTTAGGTGTCTCTATAGGGTTCAGGATTATGGCTGTGAGTCTCTGATTAGGAGTTAGGGGTCTCTATAGAGTTCAGGGTTATGGCTGTGAGTCTCTCATTAGGAGTTAGGTGCTCCATAGGGTTCAGGATTATGGCTGTGAGTCCCTCATTAGGAGTTAGGTGTCTCTATAGGGTTCAGGATTATGGCTGTGAGTCTCTCATTAGGAGTTAGGTGTCGCTATAGGGTTCAAGATTATGGCTGTGAGTCTCCCATTAGGAGTTAGGTGTCTCTATAGGGTTCAGGATTATGGCTGTGAGTCGCTCATTAGGAGTTAGGGATTTCTATAGGGTTCAGGATTATGGCTGTGAGTCTCTCATTAGGAGTTAGGTGAACTCTATAGGGTTCAGGATTATGGCTGTGAGACTCTCATTAGGAGTTAGATGTCTCTATAGGGTTCAGGATTATGGCTGTGAGTCTCTGATTAGGAGTTAGGGGTCTATAAAGGGTTCAGGATTATGGCTGTGAGTCCCTCATTAGGAGTTAGGTGAACTCTAAATGGTTCGGGATTATGGCTGTGAGTCTCTCATCAGGAGTTTGGGGTCTCTATAGGGTTTAGGATTATGGCTGTGAGTCTCTGATTAGAAGTTAGGTGTCTCTATAGGGTTCAGGGTTATGGCTGTTAGTCTCTCATTAGGAGTTAGGTATCTCTATAGGGTTCAGGATTATGGCTGTGAGTCTCTCATTAGGAGTTAGGTGTCTCTATAAGGTTCAGGATTATGGCTGTGAGTCTCTCATTTGGAGTTAGCTGTCTCTATAGGGTTCAGGATTATGGCTGTGAGTCTCTCATTAGGAGTTAGGGGTCTCTATAGGGTTCAGGATTATGGCTGTGAGTCTCTCATTAGGAGTTAGGGGTCTCTATAGGGTTCAGGATTATGGCTGTGAGTCTCTCATTAGGCGTTAGGGGTTTGTATAGGGTTCAGGATTATGGCTGTGATTCGCTAATTAGGAGTTAGGTGTCTCTATAGGGTTCAGGATTATGGCTGTGAGTCTCTCAATAGGAGTTAGGTGTCTCTATAGGGTTCAGGATTATGGCTGTGAGTCTCTCATTAGGAGTTAGGTGTCTCTATAGGGTTCGGGATTATGGCTGTGAGTCTCTCATTAGGAGTAAGGTGTCTCTATAGGGTTCGGGATTATGGCTGTGAGTCTCTGATTAGGAGTTAGGTATCTCTATAGCGTTCAGGATTATGGCTGTGAGTCTCTCATTAGGATATAGGTGTCTCTATAGGGTTCAGGATTATGGCTGTGAGTCTCTCATTATTAGTTCGGTGTCTCTATAGGGTTCAGGATTATGGCTGTGAGTCTCTCATTAGGAGTTAGGTGTCGCTATAGGGTTCAGGATTATGGCTGTGAGTCTCCCATTAGGAGTTAGGTGTCTCTATAGGGTTCAGGATTATGGCTGTGAGTCGCTCATTAGGAGTTAGGGATTTCTATAGGGTTCAGGATTATGGCTGTGAGTCTCTCATTAGGAGTTATGTGAACTCTATAGGGTTCAGGATTATGGCTGTGAGACTCTCATTAGGAGTTAGATGTCTCTATAGGGTTCAGGATTATGGCTGTGAGTCTCTGATTAGGAGTTAGGGGTCTATAAAGGGTTCAAGATTATGGCTGTGAGTCCCTCATTAGGAGTTAGGTGAACTCTAAATGGTTCGGGATTATGGCTGTGAGTCTCTCATCAGGAGTTTGGGGTCTCTATAGGGTTTAGGATTATGGCTGTGAGTCTCTGATTAGGAGTTAGGTGTCTCTATAGGGTTCAGGGTTATGGCTGTGAGTCTCTCATTAGGAGTTAGGTATCTCTATAGGGTTCAGGATTATGGCTGTGAGTCTCTCATTAGGAGTTAGGTGTCTCTATAAGGTTCAGGATTATGGCTGTGAGTCTCTCATTTGGAGTTTGGTGTCTCTATAGGGTTCAGGATTATGGCTGTGAGTCTCTCATTAAGAGTTAGGTGTCTCTAAATGGTTCAGGATTATGGCTGTGAGTCTCTGATTATGAGTTAGGGGTCTCTATAGGGTTCAGGATTATGGCTGTGAGTCTCTCATTAGGAGTTAGGTGTCTCTATAGGGTTCAGGGTTATGGCTGTGAGTCTCTGATTAGGAGTTAGGTGAACTCTATAGGGTTCGGGATTATGGCTGTGAGTCTCTCATTAGGAGTTAGGTGTTTCTATAGGGTTCAGGATTATGGCTGTGAGTCTCTCATTAGGAGTTAGGTGTCTCTATAGGGTCAGGATTATGGCGATTATGGCCGTGAGTCCCTCATTAGGAGTTAGGTGTCTCTATAGGGTTCGGGATTATGGCTGTGAGTCTCTCAATAGGAGTTAGGGGTCTCTATAGGGTTCAGGATTATGGCTGTGAGTCTCTCATTAGGAGTTAGGTGTCTCTATAGGGTTCGGGATTATGGCTGTGAGTTTCTCATTAGGAGTTAGAGGTGTCTCTATAGGGTTCAGGATTATGGCTGGGAGTCTCTCATTAGGTGTTAGGTGTCTCTATAGGGTTCAGGATTATGGCTGTGAGTCTCTCAATAGGAGTTAGGGGTCTCTATAGGGTTCAGGATTATGGCTGTGAGTCTCTCATTAGGAGTTAGGTGAACTCTATAGGGTTCAAGATTATGGCGATTATGGCCGTGAGTCCCTCATTAGGAGTTAGGTGTCTCTATAGGGTTCGGGATTATGGCTGTGAGTCTCTCAATAGGAGTTAGGGGTCTCTATAGGGTTCAGGATTATGGCTGTGAGTCTCTCATTAGGAGTTAGGTGTCTCTATAGGATTCAGGATTATAACTGTGAGTCTCTCATTAGGAGTTAGGGGTCTCTATAGGGTTCAGGATAATGGCTGTGAGTCTCTCATTAGGAGTTAGGTGTCTCTATAGGGTTCAGGATTATGGCTGTGAGTCTCTCATTAGGAGTTAGGGGTCTCTATAGGGTTCAGGATTATGGCTGTGAGTCTCTCATTAGGAGTTAGGGGTCTCTATAGGGTTCAGGGTTATGGCTGTGAGTCTCTCATTAGGAGTTAGGGGTCTCTATAGGGTTCAGGATTATGACTGTGTCCCTGATTAGGAGTTGGGGGTCTCTATAGGGTTCAGGATTATGGCTGTGAGTCTCTCATTAGGAGTTAGGTGTCTCTATAGGGTTCGGGATTATGGCTGTGAGTCTCTCATTAGGAGTTAGGGGTCTCTATAGGGTTCAGGATTATGGCTGTGAGTCTCTCATTAGGTGTTAGGTGTCTCTATAGGGTTCGGGATTATGTCTGTGATTCCCTGATTAGGAGTTAGGTGTCTCTATAGGGTTTGGGATTATGGCTGTGAGTCTCTCATTAGGAGTTAGGTGAACTCTATAGGGTTCGGGATTATGTCTGTGAGTCAATCATCAGGAGTTACTGGTCTCTATAGGGTTCAGGATTATGGCTGTGAGTCCCTGATTAGGAGTTATGTGTCTCTATAGGGTTCAGGGTTATGGCTGTGAGTCTCTCATTAGGAGTTAGGTGTCTCTATAGGGTTCGGGATTATGGCTGTGAGTCTCTCATTAGGCGTTAGGGGTTTGTATAGGGTTCAGGATTATGGCTGTGAGTCTCTCATTAGGAGTTAGGGGTCTCTATAGGGTTCGGGATTATGGCTGTGAGTCTCTCATTAGGTGTTATGTGTCTCTATAGGGTTCAGGATTATGGCTGTGAGTTTCTCACCAGGAGTTAGGTGTCTCTATAGGGTTCAGGGTTATGGCTGTGAGTCTCTCATTAAGGGTTAGGTGTCTCTATAGGGTTCAGGGTTATGGCTGTGAGTCTCTCATTAGGGGTTAGGTGTCTCTATAAGGTTCAGGATTATGGCTGTGAGTCTCTGATTAGGAGTTAGGGGTCTCTATAGAGTTCAGGGTTATGGCTGTGAGTCTCTCATTAGGAGTTAGGTGTCTCCATAGGGTTCAGGATTATGGCTGTGAGTCCCTCATTAGGAGTTAGGTGTCTCTATAGGGTTCAGGATTATGGCTGTGAGTCTCTCATTAGGAGTTAGGTGTCGCTATAGGGTTCAGGATTATGGCTGTGAGTCTCCCATTAGGAGTTAGGTGTCTCTATAGGGTTCAGGATTATGGCTGTGAGTCGCTCATTAGGAGTTAGGGATTTCTATAGGGTTCAGGATTATGGCTGTGAGTCTCTCATTAGGAGTTAGGTGAACTCTATAGGGTTCAGGATTATGGCTGTGAGACTCTCATTAGGAGTTAGATGTCTCTATAGGGTTCAGGATTATGGCTGTGAGTCTCTGATTAGGAGTTAGGGGTCTATAAAGGGTTCAGGATTATGGCTGTGAGTCCCTCATTAGGAGTTAGGTGAACTCTAAATGGTTCGGGATTATGGCTGTGAGTCTCTCATCAGGAGTTTGGGGTCTCTATAGGGTTTAGGATTATGGCTGTGAGTCTCTGATTAGAAGTTAGGTGTCTCTATAGGGTTCAGGGTTATGGCTGTTAGTCTCTCATTAGGAGTTAGGTATCTCTATAGGGTTCAGGATTATGGCTGCGAGTCTCTCATTAGGAGTTAGGTGTCTCTATAAGGTTCAGGATTATGGCTGTGAGTCTCTCATTTGGAGTTAGGTGTCTCTATAGGGTTCAGGATTATGGCTGTGAGTCTCTCATTAGGAGTTAGGGGTCTCTATAGGGTTCAGGATTATGGCTGTGAGTCTCTCATTAGGAGTTAGGGGTCTCTATAGGGTTCAGGATTATGGCTGTGAGTCTCTCATTAGGCGTTAGGGGTTTGTATAGGGTTCAGGATTATGGCTGTGATTCGCTAATTAGGAGTTAGGTGTCTCTATAGGGTTCAGGATTATGGCTGTCTCTCAATAGGAGTTAGGTGTCTCTATAGGGTTCAGGATTATGGCTGTGAGTCTCTCATTAGGAGTTAGGTGTCTCTATAGGGTTCGGGATTATGGCTGTGAGTCTCTCATTAGGAGTAAGGTGTCTCTATAGGGTTCGGGATTATGGCTGTGAGTCTCTGATTAGGAGTTAGGTATCTCTATAGCGTTCAGGATTATGGCTGTGAGTCTCTCATTAGGATATAGGTGTCTCTATAGGGTTCAGGATTATGGCTGTGAGTCTCTCATTATTAGTTCGGTGTCTCTATAGGGTTCAGGATTATGGCTGTGAGTCTCTCATTAGGAGTTAGGTGTCGCTATAGGGTTCAGGATTATGGCTGTGAGTCTCCCATTAGGAGTTAGGTGTCTCTATAGGGTTCAGGATTATGGCTGTGAGTCGCTCATTAGGAGTTAGGGATTTCTATAGGGTTCAGGATTATGGTTGTGAGTCTCTCATTAGGAGTTAGGTGAACTCTATAGGGTTCAGGATTATGGCTGTGAGACTCTCATTAGGAGTTAGATGTCTCTATAGGGTTCAGGATTATGGCTGTGAGTCTCTGATTAGGAGTTAGGGGTCTATAAAGGGTTCAAGATTATGGCTGTGAGTCCCTCATTAGGAGTTAGTTGAACTCTAAATGGTTCGGGATTATGGCTGTGAGTCTCTCATCAGGAGTTTGGGGTCTCTATAGGGTTTAGGATTATGGCTGTGAGTCTCTGATTAGGAGTTAGGTGTCTCTATAGGGTTCAGGGTTATGGCTGTGATTCTCTCATTAGGAGTTAGGTATCTCTATAGGGTTCAGGATTATGGCTGTGAGTCTCTCATTAGGAGTTAGGTGTCTCTATAAGGTTCAGGATTATGGCTGTGAGTCTCTCATTTGGAGTTTGGTGTCTCTATAGGGTTCAGGATTATGGCTGTGAGTCTCTCATTAAGAGTTAGGTGTCTCTAAATGGTTCAGGATTATGGCTGTGAGTCTCTGATTATGAGTTAGGGGTCTCTATAGGGTTCAGGATTATGGCTGTGAGTCTCTCATTAGGAGTTAGGTGTCTCTATAGGGTTCAGGGTTATGGCTGTGAGTCTCTGATTAGGAGTTAGGTGAACTCTATAGGGTTCGGGATTATGGCTGTGAGTCTCTCATTAGGAGTTAGGTGTTTCTATAGGGTTAAGGATTATGGCTGTGAGTCTCTCATTAGGAGTTAGGTGTCTCTATAGGGTCAGGATTATGGCGATTATGGCCGTGAGTCCCTCATTAGGAGTTAGGGGTCTCTATAGGGTTCAGGATTATGGCTGTGAGTCTCTCATTAGGAGTTAGGTGTCTCTATAGGGTTCGGGATTATGGCTGTGAGTTTCTCATTAGGAGTTAGAGGTGTCTCTATAGGGTTCAGGATTATGGCTGGGAGTCTCTCATTAGGTGTTAGGTGTCTCTATAGGGTTCAGGATTATGGTTGTGAGTCTCTCAATAGGAGTTAGGGGTCTCTATAGGGTTCAGGATTATGGCTGTGAGTCTCTCATTAGGAGTTAGGTGAACTCTATAGGGTTCAGGATTATGGCTGTGAGTCTCTGATTAGGAGTTAGGTGTTTTTATAGGGTTCAGGATTATGGCTGTGAGTCTCTCATTAGGAGTTAGGTGTCTCTATAGGGTTCAGGATTATAACTGTGAGTCTCTCATTAGGAGTTAGGGGTCTCTATAGGGTTCAGGATAATGGCTGTGAGTCTCTCATTAGGAGTTAGGTGTCTCTATAGGGTTCAGGATTATGGCTGTGAGTCTCTCATTAGGAGTTAGGGGTCTCTATAGGGTTCAGGATTATGGCTGTGAGTCTCTCATTAGGAGTTAGGGGTCTCTATAGGGTTCAGGATTATGGCTGTGAGTCTCTCATTAGGCGTTAGGGGTTTGTTTAGGGTTCAGGATTATGGCTGTGATTCGCTAATTAGGAGTTAGGTGTCTCTATAGGGTTCAGGATTATGGCTGTGAGTCTCTCAATAGGAGTTAGGTGTCTCTATAGGGTTCAGGATTATGGCTGTGAGTCTCTCATTAGGAGTTAGGTGTCTCTATAGGGTTCGGGATTATGGCTGTGAGTCTCTCATTAGGAGTAAGGTGTCTCTATAGGGTTCGGGATTATGGCTGTGAGTCTCTGATTAGGAGTTAGGTATCTCTATAGCGTTCAGGATTATGGCTGTGAGTCTCTCATTAGGATATAGGTGTCTCTATAGGGTTCAGGGTTATGGCTGTGAGTCTCTCATTAGGAGTTAGTTGTCTCTATGGGGTTCAGGATTATGGCTGTGAGTCTCTCATCACGAGTTAGGGGTCTCTATAGGGTTCATGATTATGGCTGTGAGTATCTCATTAGGAGTTAGGTGTCTCTATAGGGTTCGGGATTATGGCTGTGAGTCTCTCATTAGGAGTTAGGTGTCGCTATAGGGTTCAGGATTATGGCTGTGAGTCTCCCATTAGGAGTTAGGTGTCTCTATAGGGTTCAGGATTATGGCTGTGAGTCGCTCATTAGGAGTTAGGGATTTCTATAGGGTTCAGGATTATGGCTGTGAGTCTCTCATTAGGAGTTAGGTGAACTCTATAGGGTTCAGGATTATGGCTGTGAGACTCTCATTAGGAGTTAGATGTCTCTATAGGGTTCAGGATTATGGCTGTGAGTCTCTGATTAGGAGTTAGGGGTCTATAAAGGGTTCAGGATTATGGCTGTGAGTCCCTCATTAGGAGTTAGGTGAACTCTAAATGGTTCGGGATTATGGCTGTGAGTCTCTCATCAGGAGTTTGGGGTCTCTATAGGGTTCAGGATTATGGCTGTGAGTCTCTCATTAGGAGTTAGGTGAACTCTATAGGGTTCAGGATTATGGCTGTGAGTCTCTGATTAGGAGTTAGGTGTTTTTATAGGGTTCAGGATTATGGCTGTGAGTCTCTCATTAGGAGTTAGGTGTCTCTATAGGGTTCAGGATTATAACTGTGAGTCTCTCATTAGGAGTTAGGGGTCTCTATAGGGTTCAGGATAATGGCTGTGAGTCTCTCATTAGGAGTTAGGTGTCTCTATAGGGTTCAGGATTATGGCTGTGAGTCTCTCATTAGGCGTTAGGGGTTTGTTTAGGGTTCAGGATTATGGCTGTGATTCGCTAATTAGGAGTTAGGTGTCTCTATAGGGTTCAGGATTATGGCTGTGAGTCTCTCATTAGGAGTTAGGGGTCTCTATAGGGTTCAGGATTATGGCTGTGAGTCTCTCATTAGGCGTTAGGGGTTTGTTTAGGGTTCAGGATTATGGCTGTGATTCGCTAATTAGGAGTTAGGTGTCTCTATAGGGTTCAGGATTATGGCTGTGAGTCTCTCAATAGGAGTTAGGTGTCTCTATAGGGTTCAGGATTATGGCTGTGAGTCTCTCATTAGGAGTTAGGTGTCTCTATAGGGTTCGGGATTATGGCTGTGAGTCTCTCATTAGGAGTAAGGTGTCTCTATAGGGTTCGGGATTATGGCTGTGAGTCTCTGATTAGGAGTTAGGTATCTCTATAGCGTTCAGGATTATGGCTGTGAGTCTCTCATTAGGATATAGGTGTCTCTATAGGGTTCAGGGTTATGGCTGTGAGTCTCTCATTAGGAGTTAGTTGTCTCTATGGGGTTCAGGATTATGGCTGTGAGTCTCTCATCACGAGTTAGGGGTCTCTATAGGGTTCATGATTATGGCTGTGAGTATCTCATTAGGAGTTAGGTGTCTCTATAGGGTTCGGGATTATGGCTGTGAGTCTCTCATTAGGAGTTAGGTGTCGCTATAGGGTTCAGGATTATGGCTGTGAGTCTCCCATTAGGAGTTAGGTGTCTCTATAGGGTTCAGGATTATGGCTGTGAGTCGCTCATTAGGAGTTAGGTGAACTCTATAGGGTTCAGGATTATGGCTGTGAGACTCTCATTAGGAGTTAGATGTCTCTATAGGGTTCAGGATTATGGCTGTGAGTCTCTGATTAGGAGTTAGGGGTCTATAAAGGGTTCAGGATTATGGCTGTGAGTCCCTCATTAGGAGTTAGGTGAACTCTAAATGGTTCGGGATTATGGCTGTGAGTCTCTCATCAGGAGTTTGGGGTCTCTATAGGGTTTAGGATTAATGCTGTGAGTCTCTGATTAGGAGTTAGGTGTCTCTATAGGGTTCAGGGTTATGGCTGTGAGTCTCTCATTAGGAGTTAGGTATCTCTATAGGGTTCAGGATTATGGCTGTGAGTCTCTCATTAGGAGTTAGGTGTCTCTATAGGGTTCAGGATTAGGGCGTTGAGTCTTTCATTAGGAGTTAGGTGTCTCTATAAGGTTCAGGATTATGGCTGTGAGTCTCTCATTTGGAGTTTGGTGTCTCTATAGGTTTCAGGATTATGGCTGTGAGTCTCTCATTAGGAGTTAGGTGAACTCTATAGGGTTCGGGATTATGGCTGTGAGTCTCTCACTAGGAGTTTGGTGTCTCTATAGGTTTCAGGATTATGGCTGAGAGTCTCTCATTAGGAGTTGGGTGTCTCTATAGGGTTCCGGATTATGGCTGTGAGTCTCTCATTAGGAGTTAGGTGAACTCTATAGGGTTCAGGATTATGGCTGTGAGTCTCTCATTAGGAGTTAGGTGTCTCTATAGGGTTCAGGTTTATGGCTGTGAGTCTCCCATTAGGAGTTAGGTGTCTCTATAGGGTTCGGGATTATGGCTGTGAGTCTCTCATTAGGCGTTAGGGGTTTGTATAGGGTTTAGGATTATGACTTTGATTCCCTAATTAGGAGTTAGGTGTCTCTATAGGGTTCAGGATTATGGCTGTGAGTCCCTCATTAGGAGTTAGGTGTCTCTATAGGGTTCGGGATTATGGCTGTGAGTCTCTGATTAGGAGTTAGGTGTCTCTATAGGGTTCAGGGTTATGGCTGTGAGTCTCTCATTAGGAGTTAGGTGTCTCTATAGGGTTCAGGATTATGGCTGTGAGTCTCTGATTATGAGTTACGGGTCTCTATATGGTTCAGGATTATGGCTGTGAGTCTCTCATTAGGAGTTAGGTGTCTCTATAGGGTTCGGGATTATGGCTGTGAGTCTCTCATTAGGAGTTAGGTGTCTCTATAGGGTTCAGGATTATGTCTGTGATTCCCTGATTAGGAGTTAGGTGTCTCTATAGGGTTCAGGATTATGGCTGTGAGTCTCTCATTAGGAGTTAGGGGTTTCTATAGGGTTCAGGATTATGGCTGTGAGTCTCTCCTTAGGAGTTAGGTGTCTCTATAGGGTTCAGGATTATGGCTGTGAGTCTCTCATTAAGAGTTAGGGGTCTCTATAGGGTTCAGGATTATGGCTGTGAGTCTCTCATTAGGAGTTAGGTGTTTCTATAGGGTTCAGGATTCTGGCTGTGGGTCTCTCATTAGGAGTTAGGTGTCTCTATAGGGTTCAGGATTATAACTGTGAGTCTCTCATTAGGAGTTAGTGGTCTCTATAGGGTTCGGGATTATGGCTGTGAGTCTCTGATTAGGAGTTACTGGTCTCTATAGGGTTCAGGATTATGGCTGTGAGTCTCTCATTAGGAGTTAGGGGTCTCTATAGGGTTCATGATTATGGCTGTGAGTATCTCATTAGGAGTTAGGTTTCTCTATAGGGTTCGGGATTATGTCTGTGAGTATCTCATTAGGAGTTTGGGGTCTCTATAGGGTTCAGGATAATGGCTGTGAGTCTCTCATTAGGAGTTAGGTATCTCTATAGGGTTCAGGATTATGGCTGTGTGTCTCTCATCAGGAGTTAGCGGTCTCTATAGGGTTCGGGATTATGGCTGTGAGTCTCTCATTAGGAGTTAGGGGTCTCTATAGGGTTCAGGATTATGGCTGTGAGTCTCTGATTATGAGTTACGGGTCTCTATAGGGTTCAGGATTATGGCTGTGAGTCTCTCATTAGGAGTTTGGGGTCTCTATAGGGTTCAGTATTATGACTGTGTCCCTGATTAGGAGTTGGGGGTCTCTATAGGGTTCAGGATTATGGCTTTGAGTCTCTCGATTAGGAGTTAGGTGTCTCTATAGGGTTCGGGATTATGGCTGTGAGTCTCTCATTAGGAGTTAGGAGTCTCTATAGGGTTCAGGATTATGGCTGTGAGTCTCTCATTAGGAGTTAGGTGTCTCTATAGGGTTCAGGATCATGGCTGTGAGTCTCTCATTAGGAGTTAGGTGTCTCTATATAGGGTTCAGGATTATAACTGTGAGTCTCTCATTAGGAGTTAGGTGTCTCTATAGGGTTCGGGATCATGGCTGTGAGTCTCTCATTAGGAGTTAGGAGTCTCTATAGGGTTCAGGATTATGGCTGTGAGTCTCTCATTAGGAGTTAGGTGTCTCTATAGGGTTCAGGATTATGGCTGTGAGTCTCTCATCACGAGTTAGGGGTCTCTATAGGGTTCATGATTATGGCTGTGAGTATCTCATTAGGAGTTAGGTGTCTCTATAGGGTTCAGGATTATGTCTGTGAGTATCTCATTAGGAGTTTGGGGTCTCTATAGGGTTCGGGATTATGGCTGTGAGTCTCTCATTAGGAGTTAGGTATCTCTATAGGGTTCAGGATTATGGCTGTGTGTCTCTCATCAGGAGTTAGCGGTCTCTATAGGGTTCGGGATTATGGCTGTGAGTCTCCCATTAGGAGTTAGGGGTCTCTATAGGGTTCAGGATTATGGCTGTGAGTCTCTGATTATGAGTTACGGGTCTCTATAGGGTTCAGGATTATGGCTGTGAGTCTCTGATTATGAGTTACGGGTCTCTATAGGGTTCAGGATTATGGCTGTGAGTCTCTCGATTAGGAGTTAGGTGTCTCTATAGGGTTCAGGATTATGGCTGTGAGTCTCTCATTAGGAGTTAGGTGAACTCTATAGGGTTCGGGATTATGGCTGTGAGTCTCTCAATAGGAGTTAGGTCTCTATAGGGTTCAGGATTATGGCTGTGAGTCTCTCATTAGGAGTTAGGTGTCTCTATAGGGTTCAGGATTATGGCTGTGAGTCTCTCATTAGGAGTTAGGTGTCTCTATAGGGTTCGGGATTATGGCTGTGAGTCTCTCATTAGGAGTTAGGTCTCTCTATAGGGTTCAGGGTTATGGATGTGAGTCTCTCATTAGGAGTTAGGTGAACTCTATAGGGTTCGGGATTATGGCTGTGAGTCTCTCACTAGGAGTTAGGTGTCTCTATAGGATTCAGGATTATGGCTGTGAGTCTCTCATTAGGAGTTAGGAGTCTCTATAGGGTTCAGGATTATGGCTGTGAGTCTCTCATTAGGAGTTAGGTGTCTCTATAGGGTTCAGGGTTATGGCTGTGAGTCTCTCATTAGGAGTTAGGTGAACTCTATAGGGTTCGGGATTATGGCTGTGAGTCTCTCATTAGGAGTTACTATAGGGTTCAGGATTATGGCTGTGAGTCTCTCATCAGGATTTCGGGGTCTCCACAGCATTCCGAGTCAGGGATCTGTTCTCTGGGGTCAGGACACATGTCACCACCGTTGCCTTTGTTGGGGACGTTTTTGGTGGCGCTGGGAGTCATCCACAATGTCTCGCACGCACGCACGCGCACGTGCAAAAAAAAAGAGAAATCTCTCAGCTCACTTCTCTCGTTTCCCTCCGGCACTCGAGTTAGCACCGCGAGACAAATTTAACTCGCCCGGAGGGTGGCGACCGGCCGGATAGCCAAGCCGCTTGTGCCGCTAGCCGCTGTCTCAGCGAATATCGCGTTGGAGCGAGTCTCACGGAGGCTCACGAAATAGAACTCCATCGAGTGGGCGATGGAATGAGTCTCACTTGACGAGCGAGGGAAGTGAGCGGCCATGTTTTTTTTTGTCTTGCTGGGAATTCTATACCAGTCGGCAGGGCGTTTTGTGGCGTATGTTTGCGTGTCTGTGCGTGTGTGTGTGTTTGTGACTGTGTGTGTGTATGTGTGTGACTGTTTGTGTGTGTGTTTGTGTGTGTGTGTCTATCTTTGTGAGTGTGTCTATCTGTGTGTGTCTGTGTGTGTGTGTGTCTATATGTGTGTGTCTCTACGTGTGTGTGTGACTGTGTGTGTGTGTCTGTGTGTGTGTGACTGTGTGTGTGACTGTGTGTGTGTGTCTGTGCGTGTGTGTATGTGTGTGACTGTTTGTGTGTGTGTTTGTGTGTGTGTCTATCTTTGTGAGTGTGTCTATCTATGTGTGTGTGTGTCTATATGTGTGTGTCTCTACGTGTGTGTGTGTCTGTGTGTGTGTGACTGTGTGTGTGACTGTGTGTGTGTCTGTGCGTGTGTGTGTGTTTGTGACTGTGTGTGTGTATGTGTGTGACTGTTTGTGTGTGTGTTTGTGTGTGTGTCTATCTTTGTGAGTGTGTCTATCTGTGTGTGTCTCTGTGTGTGTGTGTTTGTCTGTGTGTGTCTATCTTTGTGAGTGTGTCTATATGTGTGTGACTGTGTGTGTGTATGTGTGTGACTGTTTGTGTGTGTGTGTTTGTCTGTGTGAGTGACTGTGTGTGTGTATCTGTGTGACTGTTTGTGTGTGTCTGTGTGTGTGTGTTTGTGTGTGACTGTGTGTGTATGTGTGTGACTGTGTGTGTGTTTGTGTGTGTGTGACTGTGTGTGTGTGTATGTGTCTGTGTGTGTCTCTGTGTGTGTGTGTTTGTCTGTGTGTGTGATTGTTTGTGTGTGTGTCTGTGTGTGTGTCTATCTTTGTGAGTGTGTCTATCTGTGTGTGTCTCTATGTGTGTCTGTATGTGTGACTGTGTGTATGTGTGTATCTGTGTGTTTGTCTGTGTGTGTGTGTCTATTTTTGTGAGTGTGTCTATCTGTGTGTGTCTCTATGTGTGTGTGTGTGACTGTGTATGTGTGTATCTGTGTGTTTGTCTGTGTGTGTCTATCTTTGTGAGTGTGTCTATCTGTGTGTGTCTCTATGTGTGTCTGTGTGTGTGACTGTGTGTATCTGTGTTTTGTCTGTGTGTGTCTATCTTTGTGAGTGTGTCTATCTGTGTGTGTCTCTATGTGTGTGTGTGACTGTGTGTATGTGTGTATCTGTGTGTTTGTCTGTGTGTGTCTATCTTTGTGAGTGTGTCTATCTGTGTGTGTCTCTATGTGTGTCTGTGTGTGTTTCTTGCTGGGAATTCTATACCAGTCGGCAGGGCGTTTTGTGGCGTATGGTTGCGTGTCTGTGTGTGTGTGTTTGTGACTGTGTGTGTATATGTATGTGACTGTTTGTGTGTGTGTCTGTGTGTGTGTGTCTCTATGTGTGTCTGTGTGTGTGACTGTGTGTGTGTGTGTGACTGTTTGTGTGTGTATCTGTGTGTTTGTCTGTGTGTGTCTATCTTTGTGAGTGTGTCTATCTGTGTGTGTTTCTGTGTGTGTGTGTGACTGTGTGTGTGTCTGTGTGTGTGTGACTGTGTGTGACTGTGTGTGTGTGTATCTGTGTGTGTGTCTATCTTTGTGAGTGTGTCTATCTGTGTGTGTGTATGTTAGTCCGGCAAAACAACCCCCTACCTCATCTTAGTGCCGGACGGGCAACTCTGTCGTGGTCAGTGCTGTGGGGGGAGGGCCAATTCCGATTTGCCCCTCCCCTCATGGCGTCTGTGTCCACCACATGGGCCAAACGGGGGCTCTGGACGGGTGCGAGGGGCTGGTGACCCCTCCACCTTCAATTAATTACCACTAAACCACGTCGACGACATTTAATAAATAAGCTTGTGCCGGAGGCCCCGGGGGGACAGGCTTCTCCTGGACAAACCCCATTTGCCGTAGCCGGGAGACTGAATCTCTACCCTCGGGGCTCCTCCAGAAACAACGAAAAGCCACTATGGGTGGCCACGTGGAATGTTCAAACGCTCACTGCAGAGGAGAGGCTGCCACTCCTCTGTCGGGAGCTGGACCGGTACCTCCTGGATCTCTGTGGTATTCAGGAGGTCCGGTAGACCGGCTCTGGCTCCTGCCACCATGAGGGGTGGACAGTCCTCTACTCGGGGCAAGCAGACTGCCAAACAACAGGGAGTGGCTCTTCTTCTGAATACAAGAATGAAGGGGGCGTGGGAGCGTGGCGGTGATGTGTGGGAATCTGTAAGCCCCAGGCTACTTTGGGCTCGCCTTCCCATCACCCGGAGGCGAGGAGTGGTGGTCGTGGTTACTTATGCCCCCACCGAAGACAAACATCCGTGGAGGGATGCAGGCAACGCCGATGAGTCAGATGCCTTCTATGACCTCCTGTCACAGGTGCTGGCTAAAGTGGCCCCTCGGGATAAAGTCATCTTGTTGGGTGAGTTCAATGCCCGAGTTGGTCATGATGCTGGCACCTCGTCTGGAGTGATTGGAGGGCATGGGCCAGATCAGCTCAATAACAACGGTAGGAGGCTGCTAGATTTTTGAGCAGCCCATGGGCTTGTAATTACCAACACGCTGTTCCGGCATCGGCGCATCCACACAACATCATGGATGCATGCCGGGTCCATGCAGGAACATCTGCTGGACTACATAGTGACGGACCAGCGGATGCGAGCCCATGTCCTTGACACCAGGACCTACCGTGGAGCTGATCTGCCCTCTGACCATCGACTAGTCATCTGTAAGATGCACCTGCCATTCTTCCACTCCGGTGGTGGGTGTACACCCAGGACCCCATTCAAACCCACAGTGGCCTGGTCTCAGCTAGCTGATGAAAGGTGCAAGCGAGAATTTCATCATCGCTTGCGGCTGGGGTTGGCATCGTCCCCCACTCCTCCTGATGTCGAGGTTAAAAGGGCGAGGTTTAGGACTGTGACTCATGCAGCTGCAATGGCTGCTTTGGGTACGCTGTCCAGACCTCCCCAGAGACCCTGGCTGACAGAAGAGGTGTTCAAGCTGGCTGAGAAAAAGCGACAGGCCCACTCTCATCGGCTACAGAATCCCACGTCAGAGAATGAGGAGGCTTACCGCAGCCTTCGCTCGGAGGTTCGGAGAGCCGTGAGGCGCTGCAAGGATGGGTGATGGACGCGGGTTGCTGAGGAGATGGAATCTGCCTCAATGGCCCGCGATCACAAATAGCTCTTAAATTCCATCAAAAAAGTAACCTGTGTGTGTGTATCTGCGTGTGTGTCTGTGTGTGTGTGCATCTCTGTGTGTGTATCTGTGTGTGTGTGTGGAGGAGCGACGCTCACAACAACGAGCGGAGCGCCGGGTGGCTAAAGCACAGCAGGTTGGCACAGTAGGGGGCATCTCAGCCAGTCATCTCAGTCAGTCGACCCGTGGCACCTGCTGGGTCTGGCCCGTGACCTCCTGCCAGCGGGCGTTCGACACTTCACGTGGTAGCCTCAAGGTGCACATAGCCTGGCACAAGCGTCGTGGTGACGTCAACGCCACTTAGTGGCGAATGGCGGTTGTTGTTGTTGTGTGTGTGGAGGAGCGACGCTCACAACAACGAGCGGAGCGCCGGGTGGCTAAAGCACAGCAGATTGGCACAGTAGGGGGCACAGGTGGTACATCAGCCAGTCATCTCAGTCAGTCGACCCGTGGCACCTGGGTCTGCCCCGTGACCTTCAGCCAGCGGGCGTTCGACACTTCACGTGGCCTCAGGGTGCACCTAGCCTGGCACAAGCGTCGTGGTGACGTCACCGCCACTTAGTGGCGAATGGCGGTTGTTGTTTTTGTTGTTGTGTGCAGTGGTAGGGCAGCGAAGAACGCTACGAACCTGGCCACCTGAGTTCGATTCCCGCTCACGCCCACAAACACCACCCAGTGACGATTATCTGAACCGGGACAGGGCCTCCCCTAGGTCGACTCAGCCTCAACTGAGCGCCTGGTGAGAGTGGTGTGTAGTGAAGATCGCTAGCACTGGGGGAGACAAAGGCGGCCGGGCGTGGTGCTGTCCACCCACCCCCTCTGTGTGTGCCACAGTGCCGGTAGCCTTCATAGGTCGCTGCTGCTACTCGCTACCAACAGCACTTGCCCCTGCAGTCTGTTAGAGGCTACACGGGGGATCTTTGTCTGTGTCTGTGTGTGAGGTGCCAGCTGACAGCACTTGCCCCTGCAGCCTGTCAGAGGCTACACGGGGGATCTTTGTCTGTGTGTGAGGTGCTAGCTAAGAGCACTTGCCCCTGCAGCCTGTTAGAGGCTACCCGGGGGATCTTTGTCTGTCCGTTCGCGGCACGGGGCTAGAGAAGAGATGGAGTGACGTGGTACAGGAGGACGTGGAGTTGAGTGGACTTGCTGTGGAGTAGGAGGCTAGTGAAGGACGCTGCTGGTGGGCAGTGCCAGGCTAGGTGCACCATGAGGCTACTGGGCAGTGACAGGCTAGGTGCACCATGAGGCTACTGGGCAGTGCCAGGCTAGGTGCACCTTGAGGCCACATCGGAGGGCGGAGGAGCGACACCAGTAAGGGTCAGAGGTGGCGTTGCGTCTGACAGCCAACTAAGTCGGCCAACCCGGGTCACCTGCAGGGGCTGTCCCGTGACCTCGTGCACCTAGCCTGGTACAGCAGTCAACCCGTGGCACCTGCTGGGTCTGTCACGTGACCTCAGCAGAGCAGGGAGAATTTGACACTTCAAGTGATGGCCTCAAAGTGCACCTAGCCTGGCACAACGCGGGCGGTACAGCAGCAGAGTGTGGGCTAATCTCCATCTGTTCCATCTCACTCCACCTTCTAGCCCGTGTGTGGACTAATCTCCATCTGTTCCATCTCACTCCCTTCTACCCCGTGTGTGGACTAATCTCCATCTGTTCCATCTTACTCCACCTTCTACACCGTGTGTGGACTAATCTCCATCTGTTCCATCTCACTCCACCTTCTACACCGTGTGTGGACTAATCTCCATCTGTTCCATCTCACTCCACCTACACCGTTTGTGGACTAATCTCCATCTGTTCCATCTCGCTCCCTTCTACACCGTGTGTGGACTAATCTCCATCTGTTCCATCTCACTCCCTTCTAATACCGTGTGTGGACTAATCTCCATCTGTTCCATCTCACTCCCCTTCTACACCGTGTGTGGACTAATCTCCATCTGTTCCATCTCACTCCCCTTCTACACCGTGTGTGGACTAATCTCCATCTGTTCCATCTCGCTCCACCTTCTACACCGTGTGTGGACTAATCTCCATCTGTTCCATCTCACTCCCTTCTAACACCGTGTGTGGAATAATCTCCATCTGTTCCATCTCGCTCCACCTTCTACCCCGTGTGTGGACTAATCTCCATCTGTTCCATCTCACTCCCTTCTACACCGTGTGTGGACTAATCTCCATCTGTTCCATCTCATTCCACCTTCTACCCCATGTGTGGACTAATCTCCATCTGTTCCATCTCACTCCCTTCTACACCGTGTGTGGACTAATCTCCATCTGTTCCATCTCACTCCCTTCTACCCCACGTGTGGACTAATCTCCATCTGTTCCATCTCACTCCACCTTCTACACCGTGTGTGGACTAATCTCCATCTGTTCCATCTCACTCCACCTTCTAGCACGTGTGTGGAATAATCTCCATCTGTTCCATCTCACTCCACCTTCTACACCGTGTGTGGACTAATCTCCATCTGTTCCATCTCACTCCACCTTATACACCGTGAGTGGACTAATCTCCATCTGTTCCATCTCTCTCCACCTTCTACACCGTGTGTGGACTAATCTCCATCTGTTCCATCTCACTCCCTTCTACCCTGTGTGTGGACTAATCTCCATCTGTTCCATCTCAGTCCCCTTCTACCCCGTGAGTGGACTAATCTCCATCTGTTCCATCTCACTCCCTTTTACACCGTGTGTAGACTAATCTCCATCTGTTCCATCTTACTCCCTTCTACCCGTGTGTGGACTAATCTCCATCTGTTCCATCTCACTCCCTTCTACACCGTGTGTGGACTAATCTCCATCTGTTCCATCTCACTCCACCTTATACACCGTGTGTGGACTAATCTCCATCTGTTCCATCTCACTCCACCTACACCGTTTGTGGACTAATCTCCATCTGTTCCATTTCACTCCCTTCTACCCCGTGTGTGGACTAATCTCCATCTGTTCCATCTCACTCCCTTCTACCACGTGTGTGGACTAATCTCCATCTGTTCCATCTCACTCCCTTCTACACCGTGTGTGGACTAATCTCCATCTGTTCCATCTCACTCCACCTTCTACACCGTGTGTGGACTAATCTCCATCTGTTCCATCTCACTCCACCTTCTACACCGTGTGTGGACTAATCTCCATCTGTTCCATCTCGCTCCACCTTCTACACCGAGTGTGGACTAATCTCCATCTGTTCCATCTCACTCCACCTTCTATCCCGTGTGTGGACTAATCTCCATCTGTTCCATCTCGCTCCACCTTCTACACCGTGTGGACTAATCTCCATCTGTTCCATCTCACTCCACCTACACCATGTGTGGACTAATCTCCATCTGTTCCATCTCACTCCACCTTCTACACCGTGTGTGGACTAATCTCCATCTGTTCCATCTCACTCCCTTCTACACCGTGTGTGGACTAATCTCCATCTGTTCCATCTCACTCCACCTTCTAACCCGTGTGTGGACTAATCTCCATCTGTTCCATCTCACTCCCTTCTACGAGTGTGGACTAATATCCATCTGTTCCATCTCACTCTTCTATCCCGTGTGTGGACTAATCTCCATCTGTTCCATCTCACTCCACCTTCTACACCGTGTGTGGACTAATCTCCATCTGTTCCATCTCACTCCCTTCTACACCGTGTGTGGACTAATCTCCATCTGTTCCATCTCACTCCACCTTCTACACCGTGTGTGGACTAATCTCCATCTGTTCCATCTCACTCCCTTCTACAACGTGTGGACTAATCTCCATCTGTTCCATCTCCCTCCCCTTCTACCCTGTGTGTGGACTAATCTCCATCTGTTCCATCTCACTCCCTTCTAGCAGTGTGGACTAATCTCCATCTGTTCCATCTCACTCCCTTCTACCCCGTGTGTGGACTAATCTCCATCTGTTCCATCTCACTCCACCTGCACTGTGTGTGGACTAATCTCCATCTGTTCCAACTCACTCCCTTCTACCCTGTGTGTGGACTAATCTCCATCTGTTCCATCTCACTCCCTTCTACCCTGTGTGTGGACTAATCTCCATCTGTTCCATCTCAGTCCCCTTCTACCCCGTGTGTGGACTAATCTCCATCTGTTCCATCTCACTCCCTTTTACCGAGTGTGTGGACTAATCTCCATCTGTTCCATCTCAATCCCTTCTAGACCGTGTGTGGACTAATCTCCATCTGTTCCATCTCACTCCCTTCTACACCGTGCGTGGACTAATCTCCATCTGTTCCATCTCATTCCCCTTCTACACCGTGTGTGGACTAATCTCCATCTGTTCCATCTCCCTCCCCTTCTAGACCGTGAGTGGACTAATCTCCATCTGTTCCATCTCACTCCCTTTTACACCGTGTGTAGACTAATCTCCATCTGTTCCATCTTACTCCCTTCTACCCGTGTGTGGACTAATCTCCATCTGTTCCATCTCACTCCCTTCTACACCGTGTGTGGACTAATCTCCATCTGTTCCATCTCACTCCATCTTATACACCGTGTGTGGACTAATCTCCATCTGTTCCATCTCACTCCACCTACACCGTTTGTGGACTAATCTCCATCTGTTCCATTTCACTCCCTTCTACCCCGTGTGTGGACTAATCTCCATCTGGTCCATCTCACTCCCTTCTACCACGTGTGTGGACTAATCTCCATCTGTTCCATCTCACTCCCTTCTACACCGTGTGTGGACTAATCTCCATCTGTTCCATTTCACTCCACCTTCTACACCGTGTGTGGACTAATCTCCATCTGTTCCATCTCACTCCACCTTCTACACCGTGTGTGGACTAATCTCCATCTGTTCCATCTCACTCCACCTTCTATCCCGTGTGTGGACTAATCTCCATCTGTTCCATCTCGCTCCACCTTCTACACCGTGTGGACTAATCTCCATCTGTTCCATCTCACTCCACCTTCTACACCGTGTGTGGACTAATCTCCATCTGTTCCATCTCACTCCACCTTCTACACCGTGTGTGGACTAATCTCCATCTGTTACATCTCACTCCCTTCTACACCGTGTGTGGACTAATCTCCATCTGTTCCATCTCACTCCCTTCTACACCGTGTGTGGACTAATCTCCATCTGTTCCATCTCACTCACCTTCTACCAGTGTGGACTAATCTCCATCTGTTCCATCTCACTCCCTTCTACACCGTGTGTGGACTAATCTCCATCTGTTCCTTCTCGCTCCACCTTCTACACCGTGTGTGGACTAATCTCCATCTGTTACATCTCACTCCCTTCTACACCGTGTGTGGACTAATCTCCATCTGTTCCATCTCACTCCCTTCTACACCGTGTGTGGACTAATCTCCATCTGTTCCATCTCACTCCACCTTCTACACCGTGTGTGGACTAATCTCCATCTGTTCCATCTCACTCCACCTTCTACACCGTGAGTGGACTAATCTCCATCTGTTCCATCTCACTCCACCTTCTACACCATGTGTGGACTAATCTCCATCTGTTCCATCTCACTCCACCTTCTACACCGTGTGTGGACTAATCTCCATCTGTTCCATCTCACTCCCTTCTACCGCGCGTGTGGACTAATCTCCATCTGTTCCATCTCACTCCACCTTCTACACAGTGTGTGGAATAATCTCCATCTGTTCCATCTCACTTCACCTTCTACACCGTGTGTGGACTAATCTCCATCTGTTCCATCTCACTCCCTTCTACACCGTGTGGACTAATCTCCATCTGTTCCATCTCACTCCCTTCTAGCAGTGTGGACTAATCTCCATCTGTTCCATCTCACTCCACATTCTACACCGTGTGTGGACTAATCTCCATCTGTTCCATCTCACTCCACCTTCTACACCGTGTGTGGACTAATCTCCATCTGTTCCATCTCTCTCACCTTCTACACCGTGTGTGGACTAATCTCCATCTGTTACATCTCACTCCCTTCTTCACCGTGTGTGGACTAATCTCCATCTGTTCCATCTCACTCCACTTCTACACCGTGTGTAGACTAATCTCCATCTGTTCCATCTCACTCCCCTTCTACACCGTGTGTGGACTAATCTCCATCTGTTCCATCTCACTCCACCTTCTACACCGTGTGTGGACTAATCTCCATCTGTTCCATCTCACTCCACCTTCTACACCGTGTGTGGACTAATCTCCATCTGTTCCATCTCACTCCCTTCTAACACCGTGTGTGGACTAATCTCCATCTGTTCCATCTCACTCCACCTTCTACACCGTGTGTGGATTAATCTCCATCTGTTCCATCTCACTCCACCTTCTACACCGTGTGTGGACTAATCTCCATCTGTTCCATCTCACTCCCTTCTACACCGTGTGTGGACTAATCTCCATCTGTTCCATCTCACTCCCTTCTAACACCGTGTGTGGACTAATCTCCATCTGTTCCATCTCGCTCCCTTCTACCCCGTGTGTGGACTAATCTCCATCTGTTCCATCTTACTCCACCTTCTACACCGTGTGTGGACTAATCTCCATCTGTTCCATCTAGCTCCACCTTCTACCACGTGTGTGGACTAATCTCCATCTGTTCCATCTAGCTCCACCTTCTACCACGTGTGTGGACTAATCTCCATCTGTTCTATCTAGCTCCACCTTCTACCACGTGTGTGGACTAATCTCCATCTGTTCCATCTCACTCCACCTTCTACACCGTGTGTGGACTAATCTCCATCTGTTCCATCTCACTCCCTTCTACACCGTGTGTGGACTAATCTCCATCTGTTCCATCTCACTCCATTCTAGACCCGTGTGTGGACTAATCTCCATCTGTTCCATCTCACTCCACCTTCTACACCGTGTGTGGACTAATCTCCATCTGTTCCATCTAACTCCACCTTCTACACCGTGTGTGGACTAATCTCCATCTGTTCCATCTCACTCCACCTTCAACACCGTGTGTGGACTAATCTCCATCTGTTCCATCTCACTCCCTTCTACTGAGTGTGTGGACTAATCTCCATCTGTTCCATCTCACTCCACCTTCAACACCGTGTGTGGACTAATCTCCATCTGTTCCATCTCACTCCCTTCTACTGAGTGTGTGGACTAATCTCCATCTGTTCCATCTCACTCACCTTCTACACCGTGTGTGGACTAATCTCCATCTGTTCCATCTCACGCAATTGAATTCGAGTCGATCCAAACAACGCGTTTGACAAGGACTCGATTCCTGAATAATCGTGTAAACTAATCGATTCCCTGTGGTGGGGGGGGGGGTAAGGGGCGAGGGGGTGGGGAGGGGCTAAGGGGGGGGGGTGTTGCCTAGCGACCACGGAGGGGGCAGAAAATAAACTTTGGAGATGGGAGGGGCCATGGGAATTTGGGGTGACGAGAGGGGAAGGGGGGGATGAGGGGAGGGGGGGTAAGGGGAGGAGAGGGGAGGGGTGAGGGGGATGAGGGGCGGGGCTCGGTGGAAGTAGCACCACCCACCACCAAAGACAAAGGTCCCCCGTGTAGCCTCTAACAGACTGCAGGGGCAAGTGCTGTTAGCTAGCACCTCACACACAGACACAGACAAAGATCCCCCGTGTAGCCTCTAACAGACTGCAGGGGCAAGTGCTGTTAGCTAGCACCTCACACACAGACACAGACAAAGATCCCCCGTGTAGCCTCTAACAGGCTGGAGGGCAAGTGCTGTTAGCTAGCACCTCACACACAGGCACAGACAAAGATCCCCCGTGTAGCCTCTAACAGACTGCAGGGGCAAGTGCTGTTAGCTAGCACCTCACACACAGACACAGACAAAGATCCCCCGTGTAGCCTCTAACAGACTGCGGGGGCAAGTGCTGTTGGCTAGCACCTCACACACAGACACAGACAAAGATCCCCCGTGTAGCCTCTAACAGACTGCAGGGGCAAGTGCTGTTAGCGAGCACCTCACACACAGACACAGACAAAGATCCCCCGTGTAGCCTCTAACAGACTGCAGGGGCAAGTGCTGTTAGCGAGCACCTATGAAGGTCGGAACGGTACACGAGGGGGTGGGTGGCCAGCACCACGCCCGGCCGCCTTTGTCTCTCCAGTGGCGATGTTTACACACCGCACCAGGTACTCATTTGAGGCCCGGGACTGGTTCATAAAATCGTCACTGGTGGTGGCCGTGAGCGGGAATCGAACCCGGGTCGCCAGGTTTTTAGCGAAGCGTAGCGCTAACCGCTACACTACCGCTCCCCACATCTGACACACACACACACTGACACACCCACACTGACACACACACTGACACACACTGACACACACACACACACTGACACACACACTGACACACACACACAGGCACACACACACACACACTGACACACACACACACTGACACACACACACAGGCACACACACACACACTGACACACACACTGACACACACACACACAGGCACACACACACACTGACACACACACACACTGACACACACACACTGACACACACACACTGACACATACAACAACAACAACCGCCATTCGCCTCTAAGCGGCGGTGACATCACCACCATGCTTGTGCCAGGCCATGTGCAAGTTGAGGCCACGTGGTGTCGAATGCCCTCTGGCAGAAGGTCACGGGGCAGACCCAGGTGCCACGGGTCGACTGACTGAGATGACTGAGATGAGTGGCTGATGCACCACCTGTGCCCCCTACTGTGCCAACCTACTGTGCCAACCTGCTGTGCTTTAGCCACTCAGCGCTCCGCTCGTTGTTGTGAGCGTCGCTCCTCCGCCCTCCGTTGTTGTTGGAGGGCGACTGCCTCCAACTGCCCAGAAGCATCCTTCACGAGCCTCCTCCACAAAGGCCGATCTTGACACCACTGGTACCAGTCATCGGCAAGTCCACTCAGCTCCACGTCCTCCTGTACCACGTCACTCCATCTCTTCTCTAGCCCGTACCGCGCCCGTTTAGCCCCCTCGATCCGGCCGAACAAAAGCTGTTTCGGCATGCGGTGGCTGGGCATGCGGGCTACATGACCTAGCCAAAGCAGCCTTGCCTGCCGGAGGAGCTCACCGCTGGGACCTTGCCCAGATCTTTCAAGGATTTGTGAGCTCCTCACACAATCCAGCCTGGTTAAACTCAGGATGGATCGTAGGCAGGGTAACCTAAATGTTTCTAACCAGCGAAGATGTTCCATTAGGGGGGTCCACGTTTCGCAAGCGTAGAGAAGGGAGGGAATGACCGTGGCCGAGAAGACCTGAAGCTTAGTGCGGAGCAACAGACCAGGTAGCTCCCACACAGCGTTACGCAACCGATGAAAATATATTGCCGCTCGACTGATTCGGAGTGAGACCTCTGCTGTTAAAATGGAGCCGGTCAAAAGCACACTGCCCAGGTATGGGAAACTCTCCACTCTCTCCACAACTGCCCCATCACCGATTGGGAGTTGTGGGGGTGGAGTGTCCGATGGTACAAAATACCCAGGCAGGTGCTTAGTTTTGGTGGGGCTGATGGTAAGGCCCCACCTCTTAGTGGCACGCTCCAGTCTCAACAGCAGGGTCTCCAACTCCTCCTCTGAATGAGCAGCTATTACCAAATCATCAGCATACATAAAGTGGTTGAGCAATAGGGAGCCATCCCTTGACCACACCCGGGCATCAATCATCCTCCCAATATATCTGTGCCAAATAGAGATTCCCCCGGTACAGCTATTGAAGGCTTCTCGAACTGCGTGGTCAAAATAGATGTTAAATAATGTGGGAGCCAGAGGACATCCCTGTCGCACCCCAAGGTGTACAGGGAATGGCTCCGACTCCCGGCCACGTAGTTTTACCCGGGCCCGCTCACCATCATGAAGGTCCTTAATGATCGTGAGCAGATGGTCAGGGACTCCAAAAGCACGAAGAACAACCCAGACCCCAGGCCTACTGATGGTATCATAGGCCTTGACCAGGTCAATAAAGCAGAGATGTAGGTCTTGCTGGAATTCCCTACACCTCTGCTGTAGCAGACGGACAAAAAATATGGCATCCGTGCAGGACCGCCCTTTCCTGAAACCGCATTGGGGCTCCGCAAGCCTCTCCTCAGCGTGCCTGGCAAGGCGATGTTGAATAATCCTTGCCAGGACCTTTCCCGGCACACTGACGACACACACACCGACACACGACACCCACAGACACACACACCTACACACAACAACAACAACCGCCATTCGCCACTAAGTGGCGGTGACGTCACCACGACGCTTGTGCCAGGCTATGCGCACCCTGAGGCCACGTGAAGTGTCGAACGCCCGCTGGCAGGAGGTCACGGGGCAGACCCAGGTGCCACGGGTCGACTGACTGAGATGACTGGCTGATGCACCACCTGTGCCCCCTACTGTGCCAACCTGCTGTGCTTTAGCCACCCGGCGCTGCGCTCGTTGTTGTGAGCGTCGCTCCTCCGCCCTCCGTTGTTGTTGGAGGGCGACTGCCTCCAACTGCCCAGTAGCGTCCTTCACGAGCCTCCTCCACAGAGGCCGATCTTGACACCGCTGGTACCAGTCATCGGCAAGTCCACTCAGCTCCACGTCCTCCTGTACCACATCACTCCATCTCTTCTCTAGCCCGTGCACACCTACACACACACACACACGACACCCACAAACACACACACACCTACCCACACGACACACACGATACACACACACACACACACCTACACACACCTACACACATCTACACACGACACACATCTACACACACGACACACCTACACACACGACACACCTACACACACACCCACACATCTACCCACACGACACACACATACACACACCTACAGACACATACACACACCTACACACACACCTACACACACGACACACACACCCACACACCTACCCACACGACACACACACCTACTCACACACACGACACACCTACACACACACCTACACACACACACCTACACACACGACACACCCACGCACCTACCCACACGACACACACGACACCCACACGACACACACACACACACGACACCTACACACACACACCCACACACCCACCCACACACACACCTACACACACACACCTACACACAAACCTACACACACACCTACACACACACACGACACACCTACACACACACCTACACACACCTACCCACACGACACACACCTACACACACACCTACTCACACACACACCTACACACACGCCACACACCTACACACACGCCACACACCTACACACACGCCACACACCTACACACGACACACACCTACACACACACACACCTAGACACACGACACCCACACACACCTACACACACCCACACACACACGACACACCTACACACGACACACACCTACACACACCCACACACCTACCCACACGACACACACACACCTACACACCTACACACACACCTACACAACACACCTACACACACACACCCACACCTACACACACACACGACACACACACACCTACACACGACACACACCTACACACATACCTACACACACGACACACCCACACACCTACACACACACACCTACACACGACACACACGACACCCACACACACCTACACACACCTACACACACGACACACCCACACATCTACCTACACGACACCCACACCCACACACGACACCCACACCCACACACCTACACACACACCTACACACACACACCTACACCCACACACCTACACACACCTACACACACACACCTACCCACACCTACACACACGACACACACACGTCCGCCCTCCGCGTGTGTGCGCGCGCGCTGCAGTGTTTATTCACATGGAGGGCCACAAAGCTCCCAACCAACCCATCTGCCCGTGCCTCCCGAAACATCGCAAAAAGACGAGAACCCTCGCGCCGAATGCACGGGGAGAGAGAGAGAGGAGATATTTATACACACACACACATACACAGCTCGATAACACGACAGTATAAATACACGTCTCACATTATTCTCTGGGCGTGCGTGCGTGCGTGCGCGTGTGTATATATATATTAGAAAGAACAAAAAACCACAAGCACCGTCAAGGCAAAACAAAAATATAACAAGCGATGGGCACTCTTGACGGCGCTACCGATAGCAACAATAATTGTGGGTTATCATATCGACAATGCGTGTGTGTGCGTGTGTGTGTGTGTGTCGGCAAGGGTGGTAGCCAGGGCGAAGCGGTGACGCTCTGAGTGTAGGTAAGTGGACGACACTCTCGTCTGGCAGATTCCGCGCAAACTTCATCGTCAAATGGAGTCCCGATCGACAGCGCGGACTCGAACGAATCATTCTTTAAACATTAACATTTGTTGAACGCGTGTGTGTGCGTGTGTGTACACGTGTGGTATCATAACGATAATAAATGCGGGCATGGTAACAATAATATTCGTGGCATTATTAGCAATAATATTCGTGGCGTTATTATAATAATAATTGTAGAACGGTGACGTTGATCGATCGAGAACCCAGTGGCATCGTTACCCCCGCATGGCTGAGTCCGGGTGGAGGGGGTGGGGTCACGCCGCTTGACCCTAGGGGTCACGGGGAGGTCACCGCCGTGACCCTACCGGGAGTCAAAAGGTCACTGCCGGTCCTCAGAGTTAAAAGGTCACCGCTAGACCCCAGGGGTCACGAGGCCACCGCTAGACCCCAGGGGTCACGAGGCCACCGCTAGACCCTATGGGTCAAAAGGTCACCGGCGGTCATAGGGGGTCAACAGGTGACAGGTTGCATTCGGAGGTCACCACGGGGTCTAGCCTAGGGGGGGCACCCCCAGTGGCTACCACGAGGGCTCCGTCGTCATCGTCGTCATCATCGTCATCATCATCGTCATCATCATCATCGTCGTCATCGTCATCATCATCGTCGTCATCATCGTCGTCATCATCATCGTCATCGTATGGGAATTCATAGCGGCAGCCACAACAGTCTCAGCGAGCGGTGACGTCCATTCTAAAACGTGGAGGACGAAGAAAACAAACGGAGGACCGGGAGATAAATCCACGCAGTGACCACCACCACCATCACCACCACCATCACCACCACCATCACAACCATCACAACCACCATCACCACTATCACCATCACAACCATCACCATCACCACCACCATCACAACCATCACAACCACCATCACCACTATCACCATCACAACCATCACCATCACCACCACCATCACAACCATCACAACCACCATCACCACTATCACCATCACAACCATCACCATCACAACCACCATCACCATCACAACCATCACCACCATCACCACCATCACAACCATCACCATCACCACCATCACCACAACCATCACAACCACCATCACAACCATCACCATCACAACCACCACCATCACCATCACAACCATCACCACCATCACCACCATCACAACCATCACCATCACCACCATCACCATCACCACCATCACCATCACCACCATCATCACCATCACCACCATCACCACCACCATCACAACCACCATCACAACCATCATCACCATCACAACCACCATCACCATCACCACCATCACCACCATCACCATCACAACCATCACAACCATCACAACCACCATCACCACCACCATCACCACCACCACCATCACCACCACCACCATCATCACCACCACCACCATCACCATCATCACCATCACCACCACCATCACCACCATCATCATCACCATCATCACCACCATCACCACCATCACCACCATCACAACCATCACAACCATCACAACCATCACCACCACCACCATCACAACCATCACCATCACCACCACCATCACAACCATCACAACCACCATCACCACTATCACCATCACAACCATCACCATCACAACCACCATCACCATCACAACCATCACCACCATCACCACCATCACAACCATCACCACCATCACCACAACCATCACCACCATCACCACAACCATCACAACCACCATCACAACCATCACCATCACAACCACCACCATCACCATCACAACCATCACCACCATCACCACCATCACCACCATCACCATCACCACCATCACCATCACCACCATCATCACCATCACCACCATCACCACCACCATCACAACCACCATCACAACCATCATCACCATCACAACCACCATCACCATCACCACCATCACCACCATCACCATCACAACCATCACAACCATCACAACCACCATCACCACCACCATCACCACCACCACCATCACCACCACCACCATCATCACCACCACCACCATCACCATCATCACCATCACCACCACCATCACCACCATCATCATCACCATCATCACCACCATCACCACCATCACAACCATCACAACCATCACAACCATCACCACCACCACCATCACAACCATCACAACCATCACAACCATCATCACCACCACCATCACCACCACCACCATCACAACCATCACAACCATCATCACCATCATCATCACCACCACCACCACCACCATCACAACCATCACAACCATCATCACCATCATCACCACCACCATCACAACCATCACCATCACCACCACCATCACCATCATCACCACAACCATCACAACCATCACCATCACAACCATCACAACCATCATCACCATCACCACCATCACCATCACCACCATCACCACCATCACCACCACCATCACCACCACCACCACCATCACCACCATCACAACCATCACCACCACCATCACAACCATCACCACCACAACCACCATCACCATCACCACCATCACCACCATCACCATCATCACCATCACCATCATCACCACCACCATCACCATCACAACCACCATCACAACCATCACCATCACAACCACCATCACAACCATCACCACCACCATCACCACCACCATCACCACCACCATCACCATCACAACCATCACCACCATCACAACCATCACCACCATCACCACCACCATCACCACCATCACCACCACCATCACAACCATCATCACCATCACCACCATCACAACCACCACCACCACCGGGGGAGAGAGAGACGCAGACTCTAAATACGCAGCAGCAGCAGGAGTTATCAGGGGTCGGGATCGAACCCACGGGCTCCTGCGTACCGAGCGAGGGAGTCAACATCGCCTAGACACCGTGATGCCACAACACCGCTGTCTCTGTGTGTCTGTGTGTGTCTGTGTGTGTGTGTGTCTGTGTGTGCGTGTGTGTCTGTGTGTGTCTGTGTGTCTGTGTGTGTGTGTGTCTGTGTGTGTGTTTGTGTGTGTGTTTGTGTGTGTGTCTGTGTGTGTCTCTGTGTGTGTCTGTGTGTGTGTGTCTGTGTGTGTGTGTCTGTGTGTGTCTGTGTGTGTCTGTGTGTGTGTATCTGTGTGTGTCTGTGTGTGTGTCTGTGTGTGTCTGTGTGTGTGTCTATCTGTGTCTGTGTGTCTGTGTGTGTCTATCTGTGTGTCTGTGTGTGTCTGTCTGTGTGTCTATCTGTGTGTCTGTGTGTGTCTATCTGTGTGTCTGTGTGTGTCTGTGCGCGTCCGTGCGGGGGCGTTGCTGTGAGGGGGCGTGGCCGTGCGGGGGCGTGGCCGTGCGGGGGCGTGGCCGTGAGGAGGTGTGGCCGTGAGGGGCGTGGCTGCGAGGGGGCGTGGCCCCTCACTTGGAGAGCTTGGAGATGACCCTGATGAGCGCTCCGTTCTCGTCCTTAAGTCGCTGATTGTCGGCCTTGAGGTCCGGGAGACTCTGAGGGGGCGACCACCATCATCATCACTATCATCATCATCACAACCATCATCATCATCACAACCATCATCACTATCATCATCACTATCATCATCATCACTATCATCACAACCATCATCATCACTATCATCATCATCACAACCATCATCATCATCACTATCATCATCATCACTATCATCACAACCATCATCACTATCATCATCATCACAACCATCATCATCATCACTATCATCATCATCACTATCATCACAACCATCATCATCACTATCATCATCATCATCACTATCATCATCATCATCATCACTATCATCATCATCACTATCATCACAACCATCATCACTATCATCACCACCATCACTATCATCATCACTATCATCATCATTATCATCATCACCATCATCACCACCATCACTATCATCACTATCATCATCACTATCATCATCACTATCATCATCACCATCATCATCACTATCATCACTATCATCATCATCACCACCACCATCATCATCACCACCACCATCATCATCACCATCATCATCACTACCATCACAACCATCATCACAACCACCATCACTATCATCATCATCATCACCACCATCACCATCACAACCACCATCACTATCATCATCATCATCATCACCATCATCATCACTATCATCACCATCAGTAGCATCATCATCACCATCATCACCACCATCACTACCATCATCACCACCATCATCATCACTATCATCATCATCACCATCATCATCATTATCATCACTATCATCATCATCACTATCATCATCACCATCATCATCACCACCATCACCACCATCACCATCACCACCATCACCATAATCATTACCATCACTATCATCATCACCATCACTATCATCATCACAACCATCATCACCATCATCATCACCACCATCACTATCATCATCACTACCATCATCATCATCACTACCACCATCCTCATCATCACCACCATCATTATCACCACCATAATCATCACCACCATCAACACCATCATCAAAATCATCATCACCACCATCACTATCATCATCACTCATCATCACAACCATCATCATCATCATCACAACCACCATCACCACCACCATCACTACCATCATCATCACTACCACCATCATCATCATCACTACCATCATCACCATCATCACTACCACCATCACCACCATCGCTACCACCATCACTACCACCATCATCATCACTACCATCACCATCATCACAACCACCATCACTACCATCATCATCACCACCACCAGCATCACTACCACCATCACCACCATCATCGCCATCATCATCACTACCACCATCACTACCACCACCATCACCACCATCATCATCAGCAACACCACCATCATCATCACCACCACCACCATCATCACTATCACCACCATCACCACCATCACCACCACCATCACCACCATCATCAACACCATAAACAACACCACCACCACCGGCACACCGCAACCAGTTGCTAGCAACCAGTGCAGAGCAACCAGTTGCTAGCAACCAGTACACAGCAACACAGCCACGAGCAATCAGTTCACAGCAACCTGTACACGGCAACCAGTTGCGAGCAACCAGCCATGAGCAACCCGTACAGAGCAACCAGCGCAAGGCAACCAGTTGCTAGCAACCGGTACATAGCAACCAGTTGCTAGCAACCCGTACACGGCAACCTATACACAGCAACACAGTTGCTAGCAACCGGTACACAGCAACCTATACACAGCAATCAGTTGCTAGCAACCCGTACACAGCAACCTATACAGGGCAACCAGTTGCTAGCAACCCGTACACAGCAACCAGTTGCTAGCAACCCGTACACGGCAACCTATACAGAGCAACCAGTTGCTAGCAACCCGTACACAGCAACCTATACACAGCAACACAGTTGCTAGCAACCCGTACACAGCAACCTATACAGAGCAACCAGTTGCTAGCAACCCGTACACAGCAACCTATACACAGCAATCAGTTGCTAGCAACCCGTACACAGCACCCTATACAGAGCAACCAGTTGCTAGCAACCAGCCACTAGCAATCAGTACACAGCAACCAGAACACGGCAATCAGTTGCTAGCAACCAGCGCACCGCAATCAGTTGCTTAGCAACCAGTACACGGCTAGCGAGAAGAAATCAACTCCCGCAGTTGCAGGCAACGGTGGAGTTGAGGTTTGTGCGAGTTGCACCGAGCAACACCTCATCATCATCATCCTCCACGTGCTCTATATGATGAGTCTGTGGGTCTCTGTGTGGTGAGTCTGTGGGTCTCTGTGTGGTGAGTCTGTGGGTCTCTGTGTGATGAGTCTGTGGGTCTCTGTGTGGTGAGTCTGTGGGTCTCTGTGTGGTGAGTCTGTGGGTGTCTGTGTGGTGAGTCTGTGGGTCTCTGTGTGGTGAGTCTGTGGGTCTCTGTGTGGTGAGTCTGTGGGTCTCTGTGTGGTGAGTCTGTGTTTCTGTGTGGTGAGTCTGTGGGTCTCTGTGTGGTGAGTCTGTGGGTCTCTGTGTGGTGACTCTGTGGGTGTCTGTGTGGTGAGTCTGTGTGTCTCTGTGTGATGAGTCTGTGGGTCTCTGTGTGGTGAGTTTGTGTGTCTCTGTGTGATGAGTCTGTGGGTCTCTGTGTGGTGAGTCTGTGGGTGTCTGTGGATCTCTGTGTGGTGAGTCTGTGGATCTCTGTGTGGTGAGTCTGTGGGTGTCTGTGTGGTGAGTCTGTGGGTCTCTGTGTGGTGAGTCTGTGGGTCTCTGTGCGGTGAGTCTGTGGGTCTCTGTGTGGTGAGTCTGTGGGTCTCTGTGTGGTGAGTCTATGGGTCTCTGTGTGGTGAGTCTGTGGGTCTCTGTGCGTCTCTGTGTGGTGAGTTTGTGGGTCTCTATGTGGTGAGTCTCTGTGTGATGAGTCTGTGGGTCTCTGTGTGGTGAGTCTGTGGGTCTCTGTGTGGTGAGTCTGTGGGTCTCTGTGTGGTGAGTCTGTGGGTCTCTGTGTGGTGAGTCTGTGGGTCTCTGTGTGGTGAGTCTGTGTTTCTGTGTGGTGAGTCTGTGGGTCTCTGTGTGGTGAGTCTGTGGGTCTCTGTGTGGTGACTCTGTGGGTGTCTGTGTGGTGAGTCTGTGTGTCTCTGTGTGATGAGTCTGTGGGTCTCTGTGTGGTGAGTCTGTGGGTGTCTGTGTGGTGAGTCTGTGTGTGTCTGTGTGGTGAGTCTGTGGGTGTCTGTGTGGTGAGTCTGTGGGTGTCTGTGTGGTGAGTCTGTGGGTCTCTATGTGGTGAGTCTGTGGGTCTCTGTGGGTCTCTGTGTGGTGAGTCTGTGGGTCTCTGTGTGGTGAGTCTGTGTGTCTCTGTGTGATGAGTCTGTGGGTCTCTGTGTGGTGAGTCTGTGGGTCTCTGTGTGGTGAGTCTGTGGGTCTCTATGTGGTGAGTCTGTGGGTCTCTGTGTGGTGAGTCTGTGGGTCTCTGTGTGGTAAGTCTGTGGGTCTCTGTGTGGTGAGTCTGTGGGTCTCTGTGTGGTGAGTCTGTGGGTGTCTGTGTGGTGAGTCTGTGGGTCTCTGTGTGGTGAGTCTGTGGGTGTCTGTGTGTGAGTCTGTGGGTCTCTATGTGGTGAGTCTGTGGGTGTCTGTGTGTGAGTCTGTGGGTGTCTGTGTGGTGAGTCTGTGGGTCTCTATGTGAGTGAGTCTGTGGGTCTCTGTGTGTGAGTCTGTGGGTCTCTATGTGGTGAGTCTCTGTGTGATGAGTCTATGGGTCTCTGTGTGTGAGTCTGTGGGTCTCTGTGTGGTGAGTCTATGGGTCTCTGTGTGTGAGTCTGTGGGTCTCTGTGTGTGAGTCTGTGGGTCTCTGTGTGGTGAGTTAGTAGCAGCAACGAGTGGGTGAATGAGCAGGTAAGTGGGTGGGTAAGTGGGTGGGTGGTTGAGTGGGTGAGTGAGTGGGTGAGTCAGTGAGCAGGTGAGTGAGTGGGTGAGCGAGTGGGTGAGCGAGTGGGTGAGCGAGGGGGTGAGCGAGTGAATGTGTGGGTGGGTGAGTGGGTGGGTGAGTGGGTGAGCGAGTGGGTGAGCGAGTGGATGTGTGGGTGGGTGAGTGGGTGGGTGAGTGGGTGAGCGAGTGGGTGAGCGAGTGGATGTGTGGGTGGGTGAGTGGGTGGGTGAGTGGGTGAGCGAGTGTGTGAGCGAGTGGATGTGTGGGTGCGTGAGTGGGTGAGTGGGTGCGTGAGAGAGCAGGTAAGTCACTGAGTGGGTGAGCGAGCAGGTGAAGGAGTAGGGGAGTGAGTCGGTGAGTGAGTAAGAGAGTGAGTAAGAGAGTGGGTGAGCGAGTGGGTAAGCGAGTGGGTGAGCGAGTAGGTGAGCGAGTAGGTGAGCGAGTGGGTGAGCGAGTAGGTGAGTCGATGGGTGAGCGAGCGGTTGAGTGATTAGGTGAGTGAGCGGGTGAGTGAGGGGGTGTGTGAGGGGGTGAGTGAGTGGGTGAGTGGGTGAGTGAGGGGGTGAGTGGATGAGTGGGTGGGTGAGTGAGTGGGTGGGTGAGTGAGTGGGTGGGTGAGTGGGTGAATGAGTGGGTGGGTGAGTGAGTGGGTGGGTGGGTGAGTGGGTGGGTGAGTGGGTGAGTGAGTGGGTGGGTGAGTGGGTGAATGAGCGGGTGGGTGAGTGGGTGGGTGCGTGAGTGGGTGAATGAGTGGGTGGGTGAGTGAGTGGGTGGGTGGGTGGGTGAGTGGGTGGGTGAGTGGGTGAATGAGCGGGTGGGTGGGTGAGTGGGTGAATGATTGGGTGGGTGGGTGAATGAGTAGGTGGGTGAGTGGGTGGGTGAGTGGGTGAGTGGGTGGGTGAGTGGGTGAATGAGCGGGTGGGTGGGTGAGTGGGTGAATGAGTGGGTGGGTGGGTGAATGAGTGGGTGAGTGGGTGAATGAGTGGGTGGGTGAGTGGGTGAATGAGTGGGTGGGTGAGTGAGTGGGTGGGTGGGTGAGTGAGTGGGTGGGTGGGTGAGTGGGTGGGTGAGTGGGTGAGTGGGTTAGTGAGTGGGTGGGTGGGTGAGTGGGTTAGTGAGTGGGTGGGTGGGTGGGTGAGTGGGTTAGTGAGTGGGTGGGTGGGTGGGTGAGTGGGTGAATGAGTGGGTGGGTGGGTGAATGAGTGGGTGGGTGGGTGAGTGGGTGAATGAGTGGGTGGGTGGGTGAATGAGTGGGTGAGTGAGTGGGTGAATGAGCAGGTGGGTGGGTGGGTGAATGGGTGGGTGGGTGAATGGGTGGGTGGGTGAATGAGTGGGTGGGTGGGTGAGTGACTTGCTGAGCGGGTAGCCGTGTGGGTTAGGGACATGCACACACACGCACACACGCACACACACGCACACACACACGCACACAGACACTCGCACACACACGCACACGTGACACCACCTGATGATCTTTAGACGCAAGCGCAGCAGTGATGCGCTGTGTACTTCAAGGTGCAGCAGTAGCAGCATCTGGCGATGGTTCGTGAGTGTGTGCGTGAGTGTGTGCGTGAGTGTGTGCGTGTGTGTGAGTGTGTGTGAGTGTGTGTGAGTGTGTGTGTGTGAGTGTTTGTGTGTGAGTGTGTGAGTGTGTGTGAGTGCGTGAGTGTGTGAGTGAGTGTGTGTGAGTGAGTGAGTGTGTGTGAGTGTGTGAGTGTGTGTGTGTGAGTGTGTGTGTGAGTGTGTGTGTCAGTGTGAGTGAGTGTGTGAGTGTGAGTGAGTGTGTGAGTGAGTGTGTGTGCGTGTGTGAGTGTGTGTGTGTGAGTGTGTGTGAGTGTGTGTGTGTGTGTCCGGCAAAACAACCCCCTACCTCCTCGCGGTGCCGGACGGGCAACACTGTCGTGGACAGCGCTGTGGGGGGAGATCCAATTTTGATTGGCTCCTCCCCTCATGGCGTATGTGTCCACCACAGGGGCTAAACGGGGGCTCTGGACGGGTGCGAGGGGCTGGTAACCCCTCCACCTTCAATTAATTACCACGAAACTACGAATTAAACTGAAATATGTAACAACTAAGCTTGTGCCGGAGGCCCCGGGGGGCCAGGCGTCTATGACGTCTCCTGGCCAAACCCCAATTGGCGGAGCCAGGAGATTGAATACCTACCCTCGGGGCTACTCCAGAAACAACGAAAAGCCACTACGGTTGGCCACGTGGAATGTTCGAACGCTCACTGCAGAGGAGAGGCTGCCACTCCTCTGTCGGGAGCTGGACCGGTACCGCCTGGATCTATGCGGCATTCAGGAGGTCCGGTGGATCGGCTCTGGCTCCTGCCACCATGAGGGGTGGACAGTCCTCTACTCGGGGCAGCAGACTGCCAAACAACAGGGTGTGGGTCTTCTTTTGAACAAAAGAATGAAGGGGGCGTGGGAGCGTGGCGGTGAGGTGTGGGAAGCTGTAAGCCCCAGGCTACTTTGGGCTCGCCTTCCCATCAACCGGAGGCGAGGAATGGTGGTCGTGGTTACTTATGCCCCCACCGAAGATGAACATCTGTGGAGGGATGCAGGCAAAGCCGATGAGTCAGATGCCTTCTATGACCTCCTGTCACAGGTGCTGGCTAAAGTGGCCCCTCGGGATAGAGTCATCATGTTGGGTGACTTCAATGCCCGAGTTGGTCATGATACTGGCACCTGGTCTGGAGTGATTGGAGGGCATGGGCCAGATCAGCTCAATAACAACGGTAGGAGGCTGCTAGATTTTTGTGCAGCCCATGGGCTTGTAATTACCAACACGCTGTTCCGGCATCGGCGCATCCACACAACATCATGGATGCATGCCGGGTCCAAGCAAGAACATCTGCTGGACTACATAGTGACGGACCAGCGAATGCGAGCCCATGTCCTTGACACCAGGACCTTCCGTGGAGCTGATCTGCCCTCTGACCATCGACTCGTCATCTGTAAGATGCGCCTGCCATTCTTCCACTCCGGTGGTGGGTGTACACCCAGGACCCCATTCCAACCTAAAGTGGCCTGGTCTCAGTTATCTGATGAAAGTTGCAAGCGAGAATTTCATCATCGCTTGCGGCTGGGATTGGCATCGTCCCCGACTCCTCCTGATGTCGAGGGTAAATGGGCGAGGTTTAGGACTGTGACTCATGCAGCTGCAATGGCTGCTTTGGGTACGCGGTCCAGACCTCCCCAGACACCCTGGATGACAGAGGAGTTGTTCAGGATGGTTGAGAAAAAGCGACAGGCCCACTGTCATCGGCTACAGAATCCCACGTCAGAGAATGAGGAGGCTTACCGCAGCCTTCGCTCGGAGGTTCGGAGAGCCGTGAGGCGCTGCAAGGATGGGTGGTGGTCGCGGGTTGCTGAGGAGATGGAGTCTGCCTCAGTGGCCCGTGATCACAAATCTCTATTTAACTCCATCAAAAAAGTAACCTGCAGCGCCACACCTATTACCATCATTAGGGGAAAAAACGGTGATCCAATTTCCGACCCCCAGGAACAGGTTCGCAGATTTGCTGAGCATTTCTGTGAGGTCCTGGGGGAGGGAAAATCCCTCAGCCAGGAAAACATCGTGGCACAAAGTGAGGATGACCCTGCTGAGGCTGCGGTGCCTCAAATATTGGATGAAGTCACCCCCTGTGAGTGGCTGGCTGAGGTGCCAGCTGCTGATGAAGTATTGAAGGCGATCCGGAGTCTGAGACCAGGAAAGGCAGCGGGCAGAGATGATCTCCCAAGCGAAATGCTGAGGGAGGGTGGCGTTTGTGCACAGACTGCCCTATATGACATCATAACAACAGTCTGGACCACTGGACGGGTTCCGCAGGATTGGAAGGATGCCCTGGTGGTCCCCCTTTTTAAGAAGGGGGACCGCACAGACTGTAACAACTACAGGGGCATCTCACTCCTCAGTGTGCCGGGAAAGGTCCTGGCAAGGATTATTCAGCATCGCCTTGCCAGGCACGCTGAGGAGAGGCTTGCGGAGCCCCAATGCGGTTTCAGGAAAGGGCGGTCCTGCACAGATGCCATATTTTCTGTCCGTCTGCTACAGCAGAGGTGTAGGGAATTCCAACAAGACCTACATCTCTGCTTTATTGACCTGGTCGAGGCCTATGATACCATCAGTAGGCCTGGGCTCTGGGTCGTTCTTCGTGCTTTTGGAGTACCTGACCCTCTGCTCACGATCATTAAGGACCTTCATGATGGTGAGCGGGCCCGGGTAAAACTACGTGGCCGGGAGTCAGAGCCATTCCCTGTACACCTTGGGGTGCGACAGGGATGTCCTCTGGCTCCCACATTATTTAACATCTATTTTGACCACGTAGTTCGTGAAGCCTTCAATAGCTGTACCGGGGGAATCTCCATATGGTACAGATATAATGGGAGGCTAATCGACGCCCGGGTGCGGTCAAGGGATGGCTCCCTATTGCTCAACCACGTTATGTATGCTGATGACTTGGTAATAGCTGCTCAGTCAGAGGAGGAGTTGGAGACGCTGCTGCTGAGACTGGAGCGTGCCACTAAGAGGTGGGGCCTTACCATCAGCCCCACCAAAACTAAGCACCTGCCTGGGTATTTTGTACCATCGGACACTCCACCCCCACAACTCCCAATCGGTGATGGGGCAGTTGTGGAGAGAGTGGAGAGTTTCCCATACCTGGGCAGTGTGCTTATGACTGGCTCCAGTTTAACAGCAGAGGTCTCACTCCGAATCAGTCGAGCGGCAATATCTTTTCATCGGTTGCGTAACGCTGTGTGGAAGCTACCTGGTCTGTCGCTCCGCACTAAGCTTCAGGTCTTCTCGGCCACGGTCATTCCCTCCCTTCTCTACGCTTGCGAAACGTGGACCCCCCTAATGGAACATCTTCGCCGGTTAGAAACATTTAGGCTGGCCTGCCTACGATCCATCCTGGGTTTAACCAGACTGGATTGTGTGAGGAGCTCACAAATCCTTGAAAGATCTGGGCAGGGTCCCATCGGTGAGCTCCTCCGGCAGGCAAGGCTGCGATGGCTGGGTCATGTAGCCCGCATGCCCAGCCACCGCATGCCGAAACAGCTTTTGTTTGGCCGGATTGAGGGGGCTAAGCGGGCGCGGCACGGGCTAGAGAAGAGATGGAGTGATGTGGTACAGGAGGACGTGGAGCTGAGTGGACTTGCCGATGACTGGTACCAGCGGTGTCAAGATCGGCCTCTGTGGAGGAGGCTCGTGAAGGATGCTACTGGGCAGTTGGAGGCAGTCGCCCTCCAACAACAACGGAGGGCGGAGGAGCGACGCTCACAACAGCGAGCGGAGCGCCGGGTGGCTAAAGCACAGCAGGTTGGCACAGTAGGGGGCACAGGTGGTGCATCAGCCAGTCATCTCAGTCAGTCGACCAGTGGCACCTGGGTCTGCCCCGTGACCTCCTGCCGGCGGGCGTTCGACACTTCACGTGGCCTCAGGGTGCACATAGCCTGGCACAAGCGTCGTGGTGACGTCACCGCCACTTAGTGGCGAATGGCGGTTGTTGTTGTTGTTGTTGTGAGTGTGTGTGAGTGTGTGAGTGTGTGTGTGTGTGAGTGTGTGTGAGTGTGTGTGTGAGTGTGTGAGTGTGTGTGAGTGTGTGTGAGTGTGTGTGTGAGTGTGTGTGAGTGTGTGAGTGTGCGTGTGTGTGCGTGAGTGTGTGTGTGAGTGTGTGTGAGTGTGTGTGTGAGTGTGTGTGAGTGTGTGTGCGTGTGTGAGTGTGTGTGTGTGAGTGTGTGAGTGTGTGTGAGTGTGTGTGAGTGTGTGTGTGAGTGTGTGTGTGTGTGAGAGTGTGTGTGAGTGTGTGTGTGAGTGTGTGTGAGTGTGTGTGCGTGTGTGAGTGTGTGTGTGTGAGTGTGTGAGTGTGCGTGTGATTGTGTGCGTCGATGAATTGTATGAACCGCTCCTGGGCCTCCCCTAGGTCAACTCAGCCTCAACTGAGTAGCTGGTGTAGCGGTGTGTAGTGAACATCGCCACTGGGGAGACAAAGGCGGCCGGGCGTGGTGCTGGCCACCCACCCCCTCTGTGTGTGCCACAGTGCCGGTAGCCTTCATAGGTTGCTGCTGCTACTCGCTACTAACAGCACTTGCCCCTGCAGCCTGTTAGAGGCTACACGGGGGACCTTTGTCTGTGTCTGTGTGTGAGGTGCTAGCTAACAGCACTTGCCCCTGCAGTCTGTTAGAGGCTACACGGGGGATCTTTGTCTGTATCTGCATGTGAGGTGCTCGCTAACAGCACTTGCCCCTGCAGTCTGTTAGAGGCTACACGGGGGATCTTTGTCTGTGTCTGTGTGTGAGGTGCTAGCTGACAGCACTTGCCCCTGCAGTCTGTTAGAAGCTACACGGGGGATCTTTGTCTGTGTCTGTGTGTGAGGTGCTCGCTAACAGCACTTGCCCCTGCAGCCTGTTAGAGGCTACACCGGGGATCTTTGTCTGTGTCTGTGTGCGAGGTGCTAGCTAACAGCACTTGCCCCTGCAGCCTGTTAGAGGCTACACGGGGGATCTTTGTCTGTGTCTGTGTGGGCAGCAGTGAGACTACAGCACCCCCCACTACCACCCCCCCCCACTACCACCCCCCCCCCCACTACCACCCCCCACTACACCCCCCACTACACACCACCCACTACCACCCCCCCCCCACTACCACCCCCACTACATCCCCCACTACACCCCCCCACTACACCCCCCCACTACTCCCCCCCACTACACCCCCCCACTACACCCCCCCACTACACCCCCCACTACACCCCCCCCCACTACACCCCCCCCCCCCCCCACCAATGCTAGTGGGGGGGCCCCAGCAGGCGCTGGGCCACGCGTCTCAGGGCCCAGCTCTCAGATGAGAGGCGCTCATGTCTCTGTTGTAGCAGCTGTGGTGGTGGTGGGGGGTGGTGGGGGGTGGTGGGGGGGTGGTGGAGGGTGGTGGGGGGGTGGTAGTGGGGGGTGGTGGAGGGTGGTGGGGGAGGTGGTAGTGGGGGGGTGGTGGGGGGTGGTAGTGGGGGGTGGTGGGGGGGGTAGTGGGGGGGTGGTAGTGGGGGGGTGGTAGTGGGGGGGGTAGTGGGGGGGTGGTAGTGGGGGTTGTAGTGGGGGGGGTGGTAGTGGGGGTTGTAGTGGGGGGGGTGGTAGTGGGGGTGGTAGTGGGGGGGGTGGTAGTGGGGGGGGTAGTGGGGGGGTGGTAGTGGGGGTTGTAGTGGGGGTGGTAGTGGGGGGGTAGTGGGGTGGGTAGTGGGGGGTGTAGTGGGGGGGTGGTAGTGGGGGTTGTAGTGGGGGGTGGTGGGTGGTGGGGTGGTAGTGGGGGGGTGGTAGTGGGGGGATGGTAGGGGGGGGTGGTGGGGGGGTGGTAGTGGGGGGGGTAGTGGGGGGGTTGTAGTGGGGGTGGTAGGGGGGGGGTTGTAGTGGGGGTGGTAGTGTGGGGTAGTGGGGGTGGTGTGTGGTAGTGTGTGGTAGTGTGTGGTAGTGGGGGGGAGTGGGTGGTAGTGGGGGGTAGTGTGTAGTAGTGGGTGGTAGTGGGGGGTAGTGGGGGGAAGTGGGGGAAGTGGGTGGTAGTGGGGGGTAGCAGCGTGTTCCCGTGAGGCCCCGGCTAGAGAGGGGGGGTGGGAGGACGTGGAAGGATAGAGATGGATGAGGAATGAATGAGTGAATGGATGAGTGAATGGATGGATGAGTGAATGAGTGAATGGATGAATGAGTGAACTGATGAGTGAATAGGTGAGTGAATGAATGAGTGAATGGATGGATGAGTATGAATAAGTGAATGAATGTGTGAATGAATGAGTGAATTTATGGATGAGTGAATGAATGAGTGAATGGATGGATGAGTGAATGGGTGAGTGAATGAATGAGTGAATTAATGAGTGAATGAATGAGTGAACGGATGAGTGAATGGATGGATGAGTGAATGGGTGAGTGAATGGATGGATGAGTGAATGGGTGAGTGAATGAGTGAATGGATGAGTATGAATACGTGAATGAATGTGTGAATGAATGAGTGAATGTATGGAAGAGTGAATGAGT
>NW_027423478.1:0-68840 GCF_048934315.1 Petromyzon marinus
CCCCCCTTTCTCTCCCCACGGCCCCCCTCTCTCTCCCCACGGCCCCCCTCTCTCTTCCCCACGGCCCCCCTCTCTCTCCCCACGGCCCCCCTCTCTCTCCCCACCGGCCCCCCTCTCTGTCGCCACGGCCCCCCTCTCTCTCCCCATGGCCCCCGTCTCTCTCCCCCACGACCCCCCTCTCTCTCCCCACGGCCCCCCTCTCTCTCCCCCCGGCCACCCTCTCAATTTACCCCCGGCCCCCCTCTATCTCCCCCTGGACCCCCTCTCTCTCCCCCCGGCCCCCCTCTCTCTCCACACGGCCCCCCTCTCACTCCACACGGCCCCCCTCTCTCTCCCCACGGCCCCTCTCTCTCTCCCCACGGCCCCCTCTCTCTCCCCACGGCCCCCCTCTCTTTCCCCCGGCCCCCCTCTCTCTACCACCGGCCCCGCTCTCTCTCCCCACGGCACCCCTCTCTCCCCCCGGCCCCCCTCTCTCTCTCCCCCCGGCCCTCCTCTCTCTCCCCCGGCCCCCCTCTCTTCCCCCGGCCCCCCTCGCTCTCCCTCCCGGCCCCCCTCGCTCTCCCCCGGCCCCCCTCTCTCTCCCCCCGGCCCCCGTCTCTCTCCCCCGGCCCCCCTCTCTCTCCCCCGGCCCCCCTCTCTCTCCCCCCGCCCCCCTTTCTCTCCCACCGGCCCCCCTCTCTCTCCCCCCGGCCCCCCTCTCTCTCCCCACGGCCCCCCTCTCTCTCCCCACGGCCCCCCTATCTCTCCCCCCGGCCCCCTCTCTCTCCCCCCCGGCCCCCCTCTCTCTCCCCCCGTCCCCCCTCTCTCTCCCCCGGCCCCCCTCTCTCTCACCCGGCCCCCCTCTCTCTCCCGCCGGCCCCCCTCTCTCTCCCACCGGCCCCCTCTCTCTCCCGCCGGCCCCCCTCTCTCTCCCCCCGCCCCCCCTCTCTCTCCACACGGCCCCCCTCTCACTCCACACGGCCCCCCTCTCTCTGCCCCTGGCCCCCCTCTCTCTCCCCCAGGCCCCCCTCTCTCTCCCCCCGTCCCCCCTCTCTCTCCCCCGGGCCCCCCTCTCTCTCACCCCGGCCCCCCTCTCTCTCCCGCCGGCCCCCCTCTCTCTCCCACCGGCCCCCCTCTCTCTCCCCCGGCCCCCCTCTCTCTCCCCCCGCCCCCCCTATCTCTCCACACGGCCCCCCTCTCACTCCACACGGCCCCCCTCTCTCTCCCCCCGCCCCCCCTATCTCTCCACACGGCCCCCCCCTCTCACTCCACACGGCCCCCCTCTCTCTCCCCACGACCCCCCTCTCTCTCCCCACGGCCCCCCTCTCTCTCCCCCCGGCCACCCTCTCAATTTACCCCCGGCCCCCCTCTATCTCCCCCTGACCCCCTCTCTCTCCCCCCCGGCCCCCCTCTCTCTCCACACGGCCCCCCTCTCACTCCACACGGCCCCCCTCTCTCTCCCCACGGCCCCTCTCTCTCTCCCCACGGCCCCCCTCTCTCTCCCCACGGCCCCCCTCTCTTTCCCCCGGCCCCCCTCTCTCTACCACCGGCCCCGCTCTCTCTCCCCACGGCACCCCTCTCTCTCCCCCCGGCCCCCCTCTCCCTCCCCCGGCCCTCCTCTCTCTCCCCCGGCCCCCCTCTCTTTCCCCCCGGCCCCCCTCGCTCTCCTCCCGGCCCCCTCGCTTTCCCCCCGGCCCCCCTCTCTGTCCCCCCGGCCCCCGTCTCTCTCCCCCCCGGCCCCCCTCTCTCTCCCCCCCGGCCCCCTCTCTCTCCCCCCGGCCCCCTTTCTCTCCCACCGGCCCCCCTCTCTCTCCCCCCGGCCCCCCTCTCTCTCCCCACGGCCCCCCTCTCTCTCCCCACGGCCCCCCTATCTCTCCCCCCGGCCCCCCTCTCTCTCCCCCCGGCCCCCCTCTCTCTCCCCCCGTCCCCCTCTCTCTCCCCCGGCCCCCCTCTCTCTCACCCCGGCCCCCTCTCTCTCCGCCGTCCCCCCTCTCTCTCCCACCGGCCCCCCTCTCTCTCCCGCCGGCCCCCCTCTCTCTCCCCCCGCCCCCCCTCTCTCTCCACCCACGGCCCCCCTCTCACTCCACACGGCCCCCATCTCTCTGCCCACGGCCCCCCTCTCTTTCCCCACGGCCCCCTCTCTCTTCCCATGGCCCCCCTCTCTCTCACCACGGCCGCCCTCTCTCTCCCCCGGCCCCCTCTCTCTGCCCCCGGCCCCCCTCTCTCTCTCCCCCCAGCCCCCCTCTCTCTCTTCCCGGCCCCCCTCTCTCTCCCCCGGCCCCCCTCTCTCTCCCCCCGGCCCCCCTCTTTCTCCCCGCGGCCCCCCTCTCTCTCCCCCTGCCCCCCCTCTCTCTACCCCCGGCCCCCCTCTCTCTCCCCCCGGACCCCCTCTCTTTCTCCCCCCGGCCCCCCGCTCTCTCCACCCGGCCCCCCTCTCTCTCTCCCCGGCCCCCCTCGCTCTCCCCCCGGACCCCCTCTCTCTCCCCCCGGCCCCCCTCTCTATCCCCCCGGCCCCCCTCTCTCCCCACGGCCCCCCTCTCTCTACCGCCGGCCCCCCTCTCTCTCCCACCGGGCCCACCTCTCTCTCCCCACGGCCCCCTCTCTCTCCTCCCGGCCCCCCTCTCTCTCCCCCCGGCCCCCCTCTCCTCTCCCCCCCGGCCCCCCCTCTCTCCCCCGGCCCCCCTCTCTCTCACCCCGGCCCACCTCTCTCTCCCGTCGGCCCCCCTCTCTCTCCCACCGGCCCCCCTCTCTCTCCCCCCGGCCCCCTCTCTCTCCCCCCGGCCCCACTCTCTCTCCACACGGCCCCTCTCTCACTCCACACGGCCCCCCTCTCTCTCCCCACGGCCCCCCCCTCTCTCACCACGGGCGCCCTCTCTCTCCCCCCGGCCCCCCTCTCTCTCCCCCGGCCCACCTCTCTCTCTCCCCTCCAGCCCCCTCTCTCTGCCCGCGGCCCCCCTCTCTCTCCCCACGGCCCCCAATCTGTCCCCACGGCCCCCTCTCTCTCCAAACGGCCCCCCTTTCTCTCCCCACGGCCCCTCTCTCTCTACCCCCGGCCCCCCTCTATCTCCCCCTGGACCCCCTCTCTCTCCCCCCGGCCCCCCTCTCTCTCCACACGGCCCCCATCTCACTCCACACGGCCCCCCTCTCTCTCCCCCACGGCCCCCCTCTCTCTCACCACGGCCCCTTCTCTCTCCCCAAGGCCCCCCTCTCTCTCCCCACGGCCCCCTCTCTTTCCCCCCGGCCCCCCTCTCTCTACCACCGGCCCGCTCTCTCTCCCCCCGGCCCCCCACTCTCTCCCCACGGCCCCCCTTTCTCTCCCCACGGCCCCCACTCTCTCTCTCCACGGCCCCCCTCTCTCTCCCACGGCCCCCCTCTCTCTCCCCACGGCCCCCCTCTCTCTCCCCACGACCCCCCTGTCTCTCCCCACGGCCCCTTCTCTCTCCCCCCGGCCCCCTCTCTTTACCCCCGGCCCCCCTCTATCTCCCCCTGGACCCCCTCTCTCTCCCCCCGGCCCCCCTCTCTCTCCACACGGCCCCCCACTCACTCCACACGGCTCCCCTCTCTCTCCCCACGGCCCCCCTCTCTCTCCCCACGGCCCCCTCTCTCTCCCCACGGCCACCTCTCTCTCCCCACGGCCCCCCTCTCTCTCCCCCTGGCCCCCCTCTCTCTCCCCCAGGCCCCCTCTCTCTCCCCGTCCCCCCTCTCTCTCCCCCGGCCCCCCTCTCTCTCACCCCGGCCCCCCTCTCTCTCCCGCCGGCCCCCCTCTCTCTCCCACCGGCCCCCCTCTCTCTCCCCCCGGCCCCCCTCTCTCTCCCCCCGCCCCCCCTTCTCTCCACACGGACCCCCTCTCACTCCACACGGCCCCCCTCTCTCTCCCCACGGCCCCCCTCTCTTTCCCCACGGCCCCCTCTCTCTCCCCACGGCCCCCCGATCTCTCACCACGGCCGCCCTCTCTCTCCCCCCGGCCCCCTTTCTCTGCCCCGGCCCCCCTCTCTCTCTCCCCCCAGCCCCCCTCTCTCTCTTCCCGGCCCCCCTCTCTCTCCCCCCGGCCCCCCTCTCTCTCCCCCGGCCCCCCTCTTTCTCCCCGCGGCCCCCCTCTCTCTCCCCCTGCCCCCCCTCTCTCTACCCCCGGCCCCCCTCTCTCTCCCCCGGACCCCCTCTCTCTCCCCCCGGCCCCCCGCTCTCTCCACCCGGCCCCCCTCTCTCTCCCCCCGGCCCCCTCGCTCTCCCCCCGGCCCCCCTCTCTCTCCCCCCGGCCCGCCTCTCTCTCCCCCCGGCCCCCCTCTCTCTGCCCCCGGCCCCCCTCTCTCTGCCCCCGGCCCCCCTCTCTATGCCCCCGGCCCCCCTTTCTCTGCCCCCGGCCCCCCTTTCTCTGCCCCCGGCCCCCTCTCTCTGCCCCCAGCCCCCCTCTCTCTGCCCCCAGCCCCCCTCTCTCTCCCTCCGGCCCCCCTCTCTATCCCGCCGGCCCCCCTCTCTCTCCCCCGGCCCCCTCTCTCTTCCCCCGGCCCCCCTCTCTCTCCCCACGGCCCCCCTCTCTCTCCTGCCGGCCCCCCTCTCTCTCCCCCTGGCCCCCCTCTCTCCCCCCGGCCCCCCTCTCTCTCCCCCGGCCTCCCTCTCTCTCCCCCCAGCCCCCCTCTCTCTCCCTCGGCCCCCTCTCTCTCCCACGGCCCCCTCTCTCTCCCCACGGCCCCCCTCTCTCTCCCCACGGCCCCCCTCTCTTTTCCCCCGGCCCCCCTCTCTCTACCACCGCCCCCCTCTCTCTCCCCACGGCACCCCTCTCTCTCCCCCGGCCCCCCTCTCTCTCCCCGCGGCCCTCATCTCTCTCCCCCGGCCCCCCTCTCTTTCCCCCCGGCCCCCCTCGCTCTCCTCCCGGCCCCCCTCGATCTCGCCCCGGCCCACCTCTCTCTCCCCCCGGCCCCCGTCTCTTTCCCCCCCGGCCCCCCTCTCTCTCCCCCCGGCCCCGTCTCTCTCCCCCCGGCCCCACTCCTCTCCCCCCGGCCCCCTTTCTCTCCCACCGGCCCCCCTCTCTCTCCCCCGGCCCCCTCTCTCTCCCCACGGCCCCCCTCTCTCTCCCCCGGCCCCCCTCTCTCTCCCCCCGGCCCCCCTCTCTCTCACCCCGGCCCCCCTCTCTCTCCCGCCGGCCCCCCTCTCTCTCCCACCGGCCCCCTCTCTCTCCCCCCGGCCCCCTCTCTCTCCCCCCGCCCCCCTCGCTCTCCCCCCGGCCCCCATCTCTCTCCCCCCGGCCCCCGTCTCTCTCCCCCCGGCCCCCCTCTCTCTCCCCCCCGGCCCCCTCTCTCTCCCCCCAGCCCCCCTTTCTCTCCCACCGGCCCCCCTCTATCTCCCCCCGGCCCCCCTCTCTCTCCCCACGGCCCCCCTCTCTCCCCACGGCCCCCCTCTCTCTCCCCCCGGCCCCCCTCTCTCTCCCCCCGGCCCCCCTCTCTCTCCCCCCGTCCCCCCTCTCTCTCCCCCGGCCCCCCTCTCTCTCACCCCGGCCCCCTCTCTCTCCCACGGGCCCCCCTCTCTCTCCCCCCAGCCCCCCTCTCTCTCCCCCGCCCCCCCTCTCTCTCCGCACGGCCCCCTCTCACTCCACACGGCCCCCCTCTCTCTCCCCACGGCCCCCCTTTCTCTCCCACGGCCCCCCTCTCTCTCCCCACGGCCCCCCTCTCTCTCCCCACGGCCCCCCTCTCTCTCCCCACGGCCCCCCTCTCTGTCGCCACGGCCCCCCTTTCTCTCCCCATGGCCCCCGTCTCTCTCCCCACGACCCCCCTCTCTCCCCACGGCCCCCCTCTCTCTCCCCCGGCCACCCTCTCAATTTACCCCCGGCCCCCTCTATCTCCCCCTGGACCCCCTCTATCTCCCCCCGGCCCCCTCTCTCTCCACACGGCCCCCCTCTCACTCCACACGGCCCCCCTCTCTCTCCCCACGGCCCCTCTCTCTCTCCCCACGGCCCCCCTCTCTCTCCCCACGGCCCCCCTCTCTTTCCCCCCGGCCCCCCTCTCTCTACCACCGGCCCCGCTCTCTCTTCCCACGGCACCCCTCTCTCTCCCCCCGGCCCCCCTCTCTCTTCCCCCGGCCCCCCTCTCTCTCCCCCACGGCCCCCCTCTCTCTCCTGCCGGCCCCCCTCTCTCTCCCCCTGGCCCCCCTCTCTCCCCCCGGCCCCCTCTCTCTCCCCCCGGCCTCCCTCTCTCTCCCCCCAGCCCCCCTCTCTTTCCCTCGGCCCCCCTCTCTCTCCCCACGGCCCCCTCTCTCTCCCCACGGCCCCCCTCTCTCTCCCCACGCCCCCCTCTCTTTCCCCCGGCCCCCCTCTCTCTACCACCGGCCCCCCTCTCTCTCCCCACGGCACCCCTCTCTCTCCCCCCGGCCCCCCTCTCTCTCCCCGCGGCCCTCATCTCTCTCCCCCCGGCCCCCCTCTCTTTCCCCCGGCCCCCCGTCGCTTCCTCCCGGCCCCCTCGATCTCGCCCCGGCCCACCTCTCTCTCCCCCCGGCCCCCGTCTCTTTCCCCCCGGCCCCCTCTCTCTCCCCCGGCCCCCGTCTCTCTCCCCCCGGCCCCACTCTCTCTCCCCCGGCCCCCCTTTCTCTCCCACCGGCCCCCCTCTCTCTCCCCCCGGCCCCCCTCTCTCTCCCACGGCCCCCCTCTCTCTCCCCCCGGCCCCCCTCTCTCTCCCCCGGCCCCCCTCTCTCTCACCCCGGCCCCCCTCTCTCTCCCGCCGTCCCCCTCTCTCTCCCACCGGCCCCCCTCTCTCTCCCCGCCGGCCCCCCTCTCTCTCCCCCCCGCCCCCCCTCTCTCTCCACACGGCCCCCCTCTCACTCCACACGGCCCCCATCTCTCTGCCCACGGCCCCCCTCTCTTTCCCCACGGCCCCCTCTCTCTTCCCATGGCCCCCCTCTCTCTCACCACGCCGCCCTCTCTCTCCCCCCGGCCCCCCTCTCTCTGCCCCCCGGCCCCCCTCTCTCTCTCCCCCCAGCCCCCTCTCTCTCTTCCCGGCCCCCCTCTCTCTCCCCCCCGGCCCCCTCTCTCTCCCCCCGGCCCCCCTCTTTCTCCCCGCGGCCCCCTCTCTCTCCCCCTGCCCCCCCTCTCTCTACCCCCGGCCCCCCCTCTCTCCTCCCGGACCCCCTCTCTTTCTCCCCCGGCCCCCCGCTCTCTCCACCCGGCCCCCCTCTCTCTCTCCCCGGCCCCCTCGCTCTCCCCCGGACCCCCTCTCTCTCCCCCCGGCCCCCCTCTCTATCCCCCCAGCCCCCCTCTCTCCCCACGGCCCCCCTCTCTCTACCGCCGGCCCCCTCTCTCTCCCCACCGGCCCACCTCCTCTCTCCCCACGGCCCCCTCTCTCTCCTCCCGGCCCCCCCTCTCTCCCCCCGGCCCCCCTCTCTCTCCCCCCGGCCCCCCTCTCTCTCCCCGGCCCCCCTCTCTCCTCACCCCGGCCCACCTCTCTCTCCCGTCGGCCCCCCTCTCTCTCCCACCGGCCCCCCTCTCTCTCCCCCCGGCCCCCTCCTCTCTCCCCCCGGCCCCACTCTCTCTCCACACGGCCCCTCTCTCACTCCACACGGCCCCCTCTCTCTCCCCACGGCCCCCCCCTATCTCACCACGGGCGCCCTCTCTCTCCCCCCGGCCCCCCTCTCTCTCCCCCGGCCCACCTCTCTCTCTCCCCTCCAGCCCCCTCTCTCTGCCCGCGGCCCCCCTCTCTCTCCCCACGGCCCCCCAATCTGTCCCCACGGCCCCCCTCTCTCCTCCAAACGGCCCCCCTTTCTCTCCCCACGGCCCCTCTCTCTCTACCCCCGGCCCCCCTCTATCTCCCCCTGGACCCCCTCTCTCTCCCCCCGGCCCCCCTCTCTCTCCCACACGGCCCCCATCTCACTCCACACGCCCCCTCTCTCTCCCCACGGCCCCCTCTCTCTCCCCACGGCCCCTTCTCTCTCCCCAAGGCCCCCCTCTCTCTCCCCACGGCCCCCCTCTCTTTCCCCCCGGCCCCCCTCTCTCTACCACCGGCCCCGCTCTCTCTCCCCCCGGCCCCCCACTCTCTCCCCACGGCCCCCCTTTCTCTCCCCACGCCCCACTCTCTCTCTCCACGGCCCCCCTCTCTCTCCCACGGCCCCCCTCTCTCTCCCCACGGCCCCCCTCTCTCTCCCCACGACCCCCCTGTCTCTCCCCACGGCCCCCTTCTCTCTCCCCCCGGCCCCCCTCTCTTTACCCCCGGCCCCCCTCTATCTCCCCCTGGACCCCCTCTCTCTCCCCCCGGCCCCCTCTCTCTCCACACGGCCCCCCACTCACTCCACACGGCCCCCTCTCTCTCCCCACGGCCCCCCTCTCTCTCCCCACGGCCCCCTCTCTCTCCCCACGGCCCACCTCTCTCTCCCCACGGCCCCCCTCTCTCTCCCCCCTGGCCCCCCTCTCTCTCCCCCAGGCCCCCCTCTCTCCCCCCGTCCCCCCTCTCTCTCCCCCGGCCCCCCTCTCTCTCACCCCGGCCCCCCTCTCTCTCCCGCCGGCCCCCTCTCTCTCCCACCGGCCCCCCTCTCTCTCCCCCCGGCCCCCCTCTCTCTCCCCCCGCCCCCCCTATCTCTCCACACGGACCCCCTCTCACTCCACACGGCCCCCCTCTCTCTCCCCACGGCCCCCCTCTCTTTCCCCACGGCCCCCTCTCTCTCCCCACGGCCCCCCGATCTCTCACCACGGCCGCCCTCTCTCTCCCCCCGGCCCCCCTCTCTCTGCCCCCGGCCCCCCTCTCTCTCTCCCCCCAGCCCCCCTCTCTCTCTTCCCGGCCCCCTCTCTCTCCCCCCGGCCCCCCTCTCTCTCCCCCCGGCCCCCCTCTTTCTCCCCGCGGCCCCCCTCTCTCTCCCCCCTGCCCCCCCTCTCTCTACCCCCGGCCCCCCTCTCTCTCCCCCCGGACCCCCTCTCTCTCCCCCCGGCCCCCCGCTCTCTCCACCCGGCCCCCTCTCTCTCCCCCCGGCCCCCTCGCTCTCCCCCCGGCCCCCTCTCTCTCCCCCGGCCGCCTCTCTCTCCCCCGGCCCCCCTCTCTCTGCCCCCGGCCCCCCTCTCTCTGCCCCCGGCCCCCCTCTCTATGCCCCCGGCCCCCCTTTCTCTGCCCCCGGCCCCCCTTTCTCTGCCCCCGGCCCCTCTCTCTGCCCCCAGCCCCCCTCTCTCTGCCCCCAGCCCCCCTCTCTCTCCCTCCGGCCCCCCTCTCTATCCCGCCGGCCCCCCTCTCTCTCCCCCGGCCCCCCTCTCTCTTCCCCCGGCCCCCTCTCTCTCCCCACGGCCCCCCTCTCTCTCCTGCCGGCCCCCCTCTCTCTCCCCCTGGCCCCCCCTCTCTCCCCCCGGCCCCCCTCTCTCTCCCCCCGGCCTCCCTCTCTCTCCCCCCAGCCCCCCTCTCTCTCCCTCGGCCCCCCTCTCTCTCCCCACGGCCCCCTCTCTCTCCCCACGGCCCCCCTCTCTCTCCCCACGGCCCCCCTCTCTTTCCCCCGGCCCCCTCTCTCTACCACCGGCCCCCCTCTCTCTCCCCACGGCACCCCTCTCTCTCCCCCCGGCCCCCCTCTCTCTCCCCGGCGGCCCTCATCTCTCTCCCCCCGCCCCCCTCTCTTTCCCCCCGGCCCCCCTCGCTCTCCTCCCGGCCCCCTCGATCTCGCCCCGGCCCACCTCTCTCTCCCCCCGGCCCCCGTCTCTTTCCCCCCGGCCCCCCTCTCTCTCCCCCCGGCCCCCGTCTCTCTCCCCCCGGCCCCACTCTCTCTCCCCCCGGCCCCCCTTTCTCTCCCACCGGCCCCCTCTCTCTCCCCCCGGCCCCCTCTCTCTCCCCACGCCCCCCTCTCTCTCCCCCCGGCCCCCCTCTCTCTCCCCCCGGCCCCCCTCTCTCTCACCCCGGCCCCCTCTCTCTCCGCCGGCCCCCCTCTCTCTCCCACCGGCCCCCCTCTCTCTCCCCCCGGCCCCCCTCTCTCTCCCCCCGCCCCCCTCGCTCTCCCCCCGGCCCCCCTCTCTCTCCCCCGGCCCCGTCTCTCTCCCCCCGGCCCCCCTCTCTCTCCCCCCGGCCCCCTCTCTCTCCCCCCAGCCCCCCTTCTCTCCCACCGGCCCCCCTCTATCTCCCCCCGGCCCCCCTCTCTCTCCCCACGCCCCCCTCTCTCCCCACGGCCCCCTCTCTCTCCCCCGCCCCCCTCTCTCTCCCCCCGGCCCCCCTCTCTCTCCCCCCGTCCCCCCTCTCTCTCCCCCGGCCCCCCTCTCTCTCACCCCGGCCCCCCTCTCTCTCCACGGGCCCCCCTCTCTCTCCCCCCAGCCCCCCTCTCTCTCCCCCGCCCCCCCTCTCTCTCCGCACGGCCCCCCTCTCACTCCACACGGCCCCCCTCTCTCTCCCCACGGCCCCCCTTTCTCTCCCCACGGCCCCCCTCTCTCTCCCCACGGCCCCCCTCTCTCTCCCCACGGCCCCCCTCTCTCTCCCCACGGCCCCCCTCTCTGTCGCCACGGCCCCCTCTCTCCCCATGGCCCCCGTCTCTCTCCCACGACCCCCCTCTCTCTCCCCCACGGCCCCCCTCTCTCTCCCCCCGGCCACCCTCTCAATTTACCCCCGGCCCCCCTCTATCTCCCCTGGACCCCCTCTATCTCCCCCCGGCCCCCCTCTCTCTCCACACGGCCCCCTCTCACTCCACACGGCCCCCCTCTCTCTCCCCACGGCCCCTCTCTCTCTCCCACGGCCCCCTCTCTCTCCCCACGGCCCCCTCTCTTTCCCCCGGCCCCCCTCTCTCTACCACCGGCCCCGCTCTCTCTCCCCACGGCACCCCTCTCTCTCCCCCCGGCCCCCCTCTCTCTTCCCCCGGCCCCCCTCTCTCTCCCCACGGCCCCCCTCTCTCTCCTGCCGGCCCCCCTCTCTCTCCCCCTGGCCCCCCCTCTCTCCCCCCGGCCCCCCTCTCTCTCCCCCGGCCTCCCTCTCTCTCCCCCAGCCCCCCTCTCTTTCCCTCGGCCCCCCTCTCTCTCCCCACGGCCCCCTCTCTCCCCCACGGCCCCCCTCTCTCTCCCCACGGCCCCCTCTCTTTCCCCCGGCCCCCCTCTCTCTACCACCGGCCCCCCTCTCTCTCCCCACGGCACCCCTCTCTCTCCCCCCGGCCCCCTCTCTCTCCCCCGCGGCCCTCATCTCTCTCCCCCCGGCCCCCCTCTCTTTCCCCCGGCCCCCGTCGCTCTCCTCCCGGCCCCCCTCGATCTCGCCCCGGCCCACCTCTCTCTCCCCCCGGCCCCCGTCTCTTTCCCCCCCGGCCCCCTCTCTCTCCCCCCGGCCCCCCTCTCTCTCCCCCCGTCCCCCCTCTCTCTCCCCCGGCCCCCCTCTCTCTCACCCCGGCCCCCCTCTCTCTCCCACGGGCCCCCCTCTCTCTCCCCCCAGCCCCCCTCTCTCTCCCCCCGCCCCCCCTCTCTCTCCGCACGGCCCCCTCTCACTCCACACGGCCCCCTCTCTCTCCCCACGGCCCCCCTTTCTCTCCCCACGGCCCCCCTCTCTCTCCCCACGGCCCCCCTCTCTCTCCCCACGGCCCCCCTCTCTCTCCCACGGCCCCCTCTCTGTCGCCACGGCCCCCTCTCTCTCCCCATGGCCCCCGTCTCTCTCCCCACGACCCCCCTCTCTCTCCCCACGGCCCCCCTCTCTCTCCCCCCGGCCACCCTCTCAATTTACCCCCGGCCCCCCTCTATCTCCCCCTGGACCCCCTCTATTCTCCCCCCGGCCCCCCTCTCTCTCCACACGGCCCCCCTCTCACTCCACACGGCCCCCTCTCTCTCCCCCACGGCCCCTCTCTCTCTCCCACGGCCCCCCTCTCTCTCCCCACGGCCCCCCTCTCTTTCCCCCGGCCCCCCTCTCTCTACCACCGGCCCGCTCTCTCTCCCCACGGCACCCCTCTCTCTCCCCCCGGCCCCCTCTCTCTTCCCCCGGCCCCCTCTCTCTCCCCACGGCCCCCCTCTCTCTCCTGCCGGCCCCCCTCTCTCTCCCCCTGGCCCCCCCTCTCTCCCCCCGGCCCCCTCTCTCTCCCCCGGCCTCCCTCTCTCTCCCCCAGCCCCCCTCTCTTTCCCTCGGCCCCCCTCTCTCTCCCCACGGCCCCCTCTCTCTCCCCACGGCCCCCCTCTCTCTCCCCACGGCCCCCTCTCTTTCCCCCGGCCCCCCTCTCTCTACCACCGGCCCCCTCTCTCTCCCCACGGCACCCCTCTCTCTCCCCCCGGCCCCCTCTCTCTCCCCGCGGCCCTCATCTCTCTCCCCCCGGCCCCCCTCTCTTTCCCCCCGGCCCCCGTCGCTCTCCTCCCGCCCCCCTCGATCTCGCCCCGGCCCACCTCTCTCTCCCCCGGCCCCCGTCTCTTTCCCCCGGCCCCCTCTCTCTCCCCCCGGCCCCGTCTCTCTCCCCCCGGCCCACTCTCTCTCCCCCCGGCCCCCCTTTCTCTCCCACCGGCCCCCCTCTCTCTCCCCCCGGCCCCCCTCTCTCTCCCCACGGCCCCCCTCTCTCTCCCCCGGCCCCCCTCTCTCTCCCCGGCCCCCCTCTCTCTCACCCCGGCCCCCCTCTCTCTCCCGCCGGCCCCCCTCTCTCTCCCACCGGCCCCCCTCTCTCTCCCCCCGGCCCCCCTCTCTCTCCCCCGCCCCCCTCGCTCTCCCCCCGGCCCCCCTCTCTCTCCCCCCGGCCCCCGTCTCTCTCCCCCCCGGCCCCCTCTCTCTCCCCCGGCCCCCTCTCTCTCCCCCCAGCCCCCTTTCTCTCCCACCGGCCCCCCTCTATCTCCCCCCGGCCCCCCTCTCTCTCCCCACGGCCCCCCTCTCTCCCCACGGCCCCCCTCTCTCTCCCCCGGCCCCCTCTCTCTCCCCCCGGCCCCCCTCTCTCTCCCCCGTCCCCCCTCTCTCTCCCCCGGCCCCCCTCTCTCTCACCCCCGGCCCCCCTCTCTCTCCACGGGCCCCCCTCTCTCTCCCCCCAGCCCCCCTCTCTCTCCCCCCGCCCCCCTCCTCTCTCCGCACGGCCCCCTCTCACTCCACACGGCCCCCCTCTCTCTCCCCACGGCCCCCCTTTCTCTCCCCCCAGCCCCCTCTCTCTCCCCACGGCCCCCCTCTCTCTCCCCACGGCCCCCCTCTCTCTCCCCACGGCCCCCCTCTCTGTCGCCACGGCCCCCTCTCTCTCCCATGGCCCCGTCTCTCTCCCCACGACCCCCCTCTCTCTCCCCACGGCCCCCTCTCTCTCCCCCCGGCCACCCTTCAATTTACCCCCGGCCCCCTCTATCTCCCCCTGGACCCCTCTATCTCCCCGGCCCCCCTCTCTCTCCACACGGCCCCCCTCTCACTCCACACGGCCCCCTCTCTCTCCCCACGGCCCCTCTCTCTCTCCCCACGGCCCCCCTCTCTCTCCCCACGGCCCCCTCTCTTTCCCCCGGCCCCCCTCTCTCTACCACCGGACCCGCTCTCTATCCCCACGGCACCCCTCTCTCTCCCCCGGCCCCCCTCTCTCTCCCCCCGGCCCTCCTCTCTCTCCCCCGGCCCCCTCTCTTTCCCCCCGGCCCCCTCGCTCTCCTCCCGCCCCCCTCGCTCTCCCCCCGGCCCCCCTCTCTCTCCCCCGGCCCCGTCTCTCTCCCCCCGGCCCCCCTCTCTCTCCCCCGGCCCCCCTCTCTCTCCCCCCGGCCCCCCCTTCTCTCCCACCGGCCCCCCTCTCTCTCCCCCGGCCCCCTCTCTCTCCCCACGGCCCCCTCTCTCTCCCCACGGCCCCCCTCTCTCTCCCCCCGGCCCCCCTCTCTCTCCCCCCGGCCCCCCTCTCTCTCCCCCGTCCCCCTCTCTCTCCCCCGGCCCCTCTCTCTCACCCCGGCCCCCCTCTCTCTCCCGCCGGCCCCCCTCTCTCTCCCACCGGCCCCCCTCTCTCTCCCGCCGGCCCCCCTCTCGCTCCCCCCGCCCCCCTCTCTCTCCACACGGCCCCCCTCTCACTCCACACGGCCCCCCTCTCTCTGCCCACGGCCCCCCTCTCTTCCCACGGCCCCCTCTCTCTCCCCATGGCCCCCCTCTCTCTCACCACGGCCGCCCTCTCTCTCCCCCGGCCCCCTCTCTCTGCCCCCGGCCCCCCTCTCTCTCTCCCCCAGCCCCCTCTCTCTCTTCCCCGGCCCCCCTCTCTCCCCCCGGCCCCCCTCTCTCTCCCCCCGCCCCCCTCTTTCTCCCCGCGGCCCCCTCTCTCTCCCCCTGCCCCCCCTCTCTCTACCCCCGGCCCCCCTCTCTCTCCCCCCGGACCCCCTCTCTTTCTCCCCCCGGCCCCCCGCTCTCTCCACCCGGCCCCCTCTCTCCTCCCCGGCCCCCCTCGCTCTCCCCCCGGACCCCCTCTCTCTCCCCCCGGCCCCCCTCTCTATCCCCCCGGCCCCCTCTCTCCCCACGCCCCCCTCTCTCTCCCGCCGGCCCCCCTCTCTCTCCAACGGCCCCCTCTCTCTCCCCACGGCCCCCTCTCTCTCCTCCCGGCCCCCCTCTCTCTCCCCCCGGCCCCCTCTCTCTCCCCCCGGCCCCCCTCTCTCTCCCCCGGCCCCCCTCTCTCTCACCCCGGCCCCCTCTCTCTCCCGTCGGCCCCCCTCTCTCTCCCACCGGCCCCCCTCTCTCTCCCCCCGCCCCCTCTCTCTCCCCCCGGCCCCACTCTCTCTCCACACGGCCCCTCTCTCACTCCACACGGCCCCCTCTCTCTCCCCACGGCCCCCCCCTCTCTCACCACGGCCGCCCTCTCTCTCCCCCCGGCCCCCCTCTCTCTCCCCCCGGCCCACCTCTCTCTCTCCCCTCCAGCCCCCTCTCTCTGCCAGCGGCCCCCCTCTCTCTCCCCACGGCCCCCCAATCTGTCCCCACGGCCCCCCTCTCTCTCCAAACGGCCCCCCTTTCTCTCCCACGGCCCCTCTCTCTCTACCCCCGGCCCCCCTCTATCTCCTCTCCCCACGGCCCCCCAATCTGTCCCCACGGCCCCCCTCTCTCTCCAAACGGCCCCCCTTTCTCTCCCCACGGCCCCTCTCTCTCTACCCCCGGCCCCCCTCTATCTCCCCCTGGACCCCCTCTCTCTCCCCCCGGCCCCCCTCTCTCTCCACACGGCCCCCATCTCACTCCACACGGCCCCCCTCTCTCTCCCCACGGCCCCCCTCTCTCTCCCCACGGCCCCTTCTCTCTCCCCAAGGCCCCCCTCTCTCTCCCCACGGCCCCCCTCTCTTTCCCCCCGGCCCCCCTCTCTCTACCACCGGCCCCGCTCTCTCTCCCCCCGGCCCCCCACTCTCTCCCCACGGCCCCCCTTTCTCTCCCCACGGCCCCACTCTCTCTCTCCACGGCCCCCCTCTCTCTCCCCACGGCCCCCCTCTCTCTCCCCACGGCCCCCCTCTCTCTCCCCACGACCCCCCTGTCTCTCCCCACGGCCCCCTTCTCTCTCCCCCCGGCCCCCCTCTCTTTACCCCCGGCCCCCTCTATCTCCCCCTGGACCCCCTCTCTCTCCCCCCGGCCCCCCTCTCTCTCCACACGGCCCCCCACTCACTCCACACGGCCCCCCTCTCTCTCCCCACGGCCCCCCTCTCTCTCCCCACGGCCCCCTCTCTCTCCCCACGGCCCCCCTCTCTCTCCCCACGGCCCCCCTCTCTCTCCCCCTGGCCCCCCTCTCTCTCCCCCAGGCCCCCCTCTCTCTCCCCCCGTCCCCCCTCTCTCTCCCCCGGCCCCCCTCTCTCTCACCCCGGCCCCCCTCTCTCTCCCGCCGGCCCCCCTCTCTCTCCCACCGGCCCCCCTCTCTCTCCCCCCGGCCCCCCTCTCTCTCCCCCCGCCCCCCCTATCTCTCCACACGGCCCCCTCTCACTCCACACGGCCCCCCTCTCTCTCCCCACGGCCCCCCTCTCTTTCCCCACGGCCCCCTCTCTCTCCCCACGGCCCCCCGATCTCTCACCACGGCCGCCCTCTCTCTCCCCCGGGCCCCCCTCTCTCTGCCCCCGGCCCCCCTCTCTCTCTCCCCCCAGCCCCCCTCTCTCTCTTCCCGGCCCCCCTCTCTCTCCCCCCGGCCCCCCTCTCTCTCCCCCCGGCCCCCCTCTTTCTCCCCGCGGCCCCCCTCTCTCTCCCCTGCCCCCCCTCTCTCTACCTCCGGCCCCCCTCTCTCTCCCCCCGGACCCCCTCTCTCTCCCCCCGGCCCCCCGCTCTCTCCACCCGGCCCCCCTCTCTCTCCCCCCGGCCCCCCTCGCTCTCCCCCCGGCCCCCCTCTCTCTCCCCCCGGCCCGCCTCTCTTTCCCCCCGGCCCCCCTCTCTCTGCCCCCGGCCCCCCTCTCGCTGCCCCCGGCCCCCCTCTCTATGCCCCCGGCCCCCCTTTCTCTGCCCCCGGCCCCCCTTTCTCTGCCCCCGGCCCCCTCTCTCTGCCCCCAGCCCCCCTCTCTCTGCCCCCAGCCCCCCTCTCTCTCCCTCCGGCCCCCCTCTCTATCCCGCCGGCCCCCCTCTCTCTCCCCCCGGCCCCCCTCTCTCTTCCCCCGGCCCCCCTCTCTCTCCCCACGGCCCCCCTCTCTCTCCCCCCGGCCTCCCTCTCTCTCCCCCCAGCCCCCCTCTCTCTCCCTCGGCCCCCTCTCTCTCCCCACGGCCCCCTCTCTCTCCCCACGGCCCCCCTCTCTCTCCCCACGGCCCCCCTCTCTTTCCCCCGGCCCCCCTCTCTCTACCACCGGCCCCCCTCTCTCTCCCCACGGCACCCCTCTCTCTCCCCCCGGCCCCCCTCTCTCTCCCCGCGGCCCTCATCTCTCTCCCCCCGGCCCCCCTCTTTCTCCCCCCGCCCCCCCTATCTCTCCACACGGCCCCCCTCTCACTCCACACGGCCCCCCTCTCTCTCCCCACGGCCCCCCTCTCTTTCCCCACGGCCCCCTCTCTCTCCCACGGCCCCCCGATCTCTCACCACGGCCGCCCTCTCTCTCCCCCCGGCCCCCCTCTCTCTGCCCCCGGCCCCCCTCTCTCTCTCCCCCCAGCCCCCCTCTCTCTCTTCCCGGCCCCCCTCTCTCTCCCCCCGGCCCCCCTCTCTCTCCCCCCGGCCCCCCCTCTTTCTCCCCGCGGCCCCCCTCTCTCTCCCCCTGCCCCCCCTCTCTCTACCCCCGGCCCCCCTCTCTCTCCCCCCGGACCCCCTCTCTCTCCCCCCGGCCCCCCGCTCTCTCCACCCGGCCCCCCTCTCTCTCCCCCCGGCCCCCCTCGCTCTCCCCCCGGCCCCCCTCTCTCTCCCCCCGGCCCGCCTCTCTCTCCCCCCGGCCCCCCTCTCTCTGCCCCCGGCCCCCCTCTCTCTGCCCCCGGCCCCCCTCTCTATGCCCCCGGCCCCCCTTTCTCTGCCCCCGGCCCCCCTTTCTCTGCCCCCGGCCCCCTCTCTCTGCCCCCATCCCCCCTCTCTCTGCCCCCAGCCCCCCTCTCTCTCCCTCCGGCCCCCCTCTCTATCCCGCCGGCCCCCCTCTCTCTCCCCCCGGCCCCCCTCTCTCTTCCCCCGGCCCCCCTCTCTCTCCCCACGGCCCCCCTCTCTCTCCTGCCGGCCCCCCTCTCTCTCCCCCTGGCCCCCCCTCTCTCCCCCCGGCCCCCCTCTCTCTCCCCCCGGCCTCCCTCTCTCTCCCCCCAGCCCCCCTCTCTCTCCCTCGGCCCCCCTCTCTCTCACCCCGGCCACCCTCTCTCTCCCGCCGGCCCCCTCTCTCTCCCACGGGCCCCCCTCTCTCTCCCCCCGGCCCCCCTCTCTCTCCCCCCGGCCCCCCTCTCTCTCCACACGGCCCCCTCTCACTCCACACGGCCCCCCTCTCTCTCACCACGGCCCCCCTCTCTCTCCCCACGCCCCCCCTCTCTCTCCCCACGGCCCCCCTCTCTCTCACCACGGCCGCCCTCTCTCTCCCCCCGGCCCCCCTCCACTCTCCCCCCGGCCCCCCTCTCTCTCTCCCCCCAGCCCCCCTCTCTCTCCCCCCGGCCCCCCTCTCTCTCCCCCCGGCCCCCCTCTCTCTCCCCCCGGCCCCCCTCTTTCTCCCCGCGGCCCCCCTCTCTCTCCCCCTGGCCCCCCTCTCTCTACCCCCGGCCCCCCTCTCTCTCCCCCCCGGCCCCCCTCGCTCTCCCCCCGGCCCCCCTCTCTCTCCCACCGGCCCCCCTCTCTATCCCCCCGGCGCCCCTCTCTCCCAACTGCCCCCTCTCTCTCCCGCCGGCCCCCCTCTCTCTCCCCACCGGCCCCCCTCTCTCTCCCCACGGCCCCCCTCTCTCTCCCCACGGCCCGCCTCTCTCTCCCCCCGGCCCCCCTCTCTCTGCCCCCGGCCCCCTTCTCTCTGCCCCCGGCCCCCCTTTCTCTGCCCCTGGCCCCCCTCTCTCTGCCCCCAGCCCCCCTCTCTCTGCCCCCAGCCCCCCTCTCTCTCCCTCCGGCCCCCCTCTCTCTCCCGCCGGCCCCCATCTCTCTCCCCTGGCCCCCCTCTCTCTCCCCCCGGCCCCCCTCTCTCTCCCCCCGGTCCCCTCTCTCTCCAGCCGGCCCCCTCTCTCTCCCCCTGGCCCCCCCTCTCTCCCCCCGGCCCCTCTCTCTCTCCCCCTGGCCCCCCTCTCTCTCCCTCTGGCCCCCCTCTCTATCCCCCGGCCCCCCTCTCTATACCCCCGGCCCCCCTCTCTATCCCCCCGGCCCCCCTCTCTCTCCCCCCGGCCCCCCTCTCTCTCCCCCCCGGCACCCCTCTCTCTCCACACGGCCCCCCTCTCTCTCCACACGGCCCCCCCCCTCCGCCCCTCTCTCCACACGGCCCCCCTCTCTCCCCACGGCCCCCTCTCTCCCCACGGCCCCCCTTTCTCTCCCCACGACCACCCTCTCTCTCCCCACGGCCCTCCTCTCTCTCCCCACGGCCCCCCTCTCTCTCCCCACGGCCCCCCTCTCTATCCCAACGGCCCCCCTCTCTCTCCCCACGGCCCCCCTCTCTCTCCCCACGGCCCCCCTCTCTCTCCCCCCGGCCCCCCTCTCTCTCACCCTGGCCCCCCTCTCTCTCCCTCCGGCCCCCCTCTCTCTACCCCCGGCCCCCCTCTATCTCCCCCTGGACCCCCTCTCTCTCCCCCGGCCCCCCTCTCTCTCCACACGGCCCCCCTCTCACTCCACACGGCCCCCCTCTCTCTCCCCACGGCCCCCCTCTCTCTCCCCACGGCCCCCCTCTCTCTCCCCACGGCCCCCCTCTCTCTCCCCCCGGCCCCCCTCTCTTTCCCCCCGGCCCCCCTCGCTCTCCCCCCGGCCCCCCTCGCTCTCCCCCCGGCCCCCGTCTCTCTCCCCCCGGCCCCCCTCTCTCTCCCCCCGGCCCCCCTCTCTCTCCCCCCCGGCCACCCTCTCTCTCCCCCCGGCCCCCCTCTCTCTCCCCCCGGCCCCCCTCTCTCTCCCTCCGGCCCCCCTCTCTCTCCCCCCGGCCCCCTCTCTCTCCCACCGGCCGCCCTCTCTCTCCCCCCGGCCCCCCTCTCTCTCCCCCCGGCCCCCCTCTCTCTCCCGCCGGCCCCCCTCTCTCTCACTCCGGCCCCCCTCTCTCCCCCCCCGGCCCCCCTCTCTCTCCCCCCGGCCCCCCTCTCTCTCGCCCCGGCCCCCTCTCTCTCCCCCCGGCCCCCCACTCTCTCCCCCGGCCACCCTCTCTCTCCACCCGGCCCCCCTCTCTCTCCACCCGGCCCCCCTCTCTCTCCCCCCGGCCCCTCTCTCTCTCCCCCCGGCCCCCCTCTCTCTCCACCCGGCCCCCCTCTCTCTCCACCCGGCCCCCCTCTCTCTCCCCCCGGCCCCCCTCTCTCTCCAGCCAGCCCCCTCTCTCTCCCCCTGGCCCCCCCTCTCTCCCCCCGGCCCCTCTCTCTCTCCACCTGGCCCCCCTCTCTCTCCCTCTGGCCCCCCTCTCTATCCCCCCGGCCCCCCTCTCTATATCCCCGGCCCCCCTCTCTATCCCCCCGGCCCCCCTCTCTCTCCCCCCGGCCCGCCTCTCTCTCCCCCGGCACCCCTCTCTCTCCACACGGCCCCCCTCTCTCTCCACACGGCCCCCTCTCTCCCCACGGCCCCCCTCTCTCTCCCCACGGCCCCCCTTTCTCTCCCCACGACCCCCCTCTCTCTCCCCACGGCCCTCCTCTCTCTCCCCACGGCCCCCCTCTCTCTCCCCACGGCCCCCCTCTCTATCCCAACGGCCCCCCTCTCTCTCCCCACGGCCCCCCTCTCTCTCCCCACGGCCCCCCTCTCTCTCCCCACGGCCCCCCTCTCTCTCCCCCCGGCCCCCCTCTCTCTCACCCTGGCCCCCCTCTCTCTCCCTCCGGCCCCCCTCTCTCTACCCCCGGCCCCCCTCTATCTCCCCCTGGACCCCCTCTCTCTCCCCCCGGCCCCCCTCTCTCTCCACACGGCCCCCCTCTCACTCCACACGGCCCCCCTCTCTCTCCCCACGGCCCCCCTCTCTCTCCCCACGGCCCCCTCTCTCTCCCCACGGCCCCCCTCTCTCTCCCCACGGCCCCCCTCTCTCTCCCCCCGGCCCCCCTCTCTTTCCCCCCGGCCCCCCTCTCTCTCCCACCGGCCCCCCTCTCTATCCCCCGGCGCCCCTCTCTCTCCCCACTGCCCCCCTCTCTCTCCCGCCGGCCCCCCTCTCTCTCCCACCGGCCCCCCTCTCTCTCCCCACGGCCCCCCTCTCTCTCCCCACGGCCCGCCTCTCTCTCCCCCCGGCCCCCCTCTCTCTGCCCCCGGCCCCCTTCTCTCTGCCCCCGGCCCCCCTTTCTCTGCCCCTGGCCCCCCTCTCTCTGCCCCCAGCCCCCCTCTCTCTGCCCCCAGCCCCCCTCTCTCTCCCTCCGGCCCCCCTCTCTCTCCCGCCGGCCCCCATCTCTCTCCCCTGGCCCCCCTCTCTCTCCCCCCGGCCCCCCTCTCTCTCCCCCCGGTCCCCCTCTCTCTCCAGCCGGCCCCCTCTCTCTCCCCCTGGCCCCCCCTCTCTCCCCCCGGCCCCTCTCTCTCTCCCCCTGGCCCCCCTCTCTCTCCCTCTGGCCCCCCTCTCTATCCCCCCGGCCCCCCTCTCTATACCCCCGGCCCCCCTCTCTATCCCCCCGGCCCCCCTCTCTCTCCCCCCGGCCCCCCTCTCTCTCCCCCCGGCACCCCTCTCTCTCCACACGGCCCCCCTCTCTCTCCACACGGCCCCCCTCTCTCTCCACACGGCCCCCCTCTCTCCCCACGGCCCCCCTCTCTCTCCCCACGGCCCCCCTTTCTCTCCCCACGACCACCCTCTCTCTCCCCACGGCCCTCCTCTCTCTCCCCACGGCCCCCCTCTCTCTCCCCACGGCCCCCCTCTCTATCCCAACGGCCCCCCTCTCTCTCCCCACGGCCCCCCTCTCTCTCCCCACGGCCCCCCTCTCTCTCCCCCCGGCCCCCCTCTCTCTCACCCTGGCCCCCCTCTCTCTCCCTCCGGCCCCCCTCTCTCTACCCCCGGCCCCCCTCTATCTCCCCCTGGACCCCCTCTCTCTCCCCCCGGCCCCCCTCTCTCTCCACACGGCCCCCCTCTCACTCCACACGGCCCCCCTCTCTCTCCCCACGGCCCCCCTCTCTCTCCCCACGGCCCCCCTCTCTCTCCCCACGGCCCCCCTCTCTCTCCCCCCGGCCCCCCTCTCTTTCCCCCCGGCCCCCCTCGCTCTCCCCCCGGCCCCCCTCGCTCTCCCCCCGGCCCCCGTCTCTCTCCCCCCGGCCCCCCTCTCTCTCCCCCCGGCCCCCCTCTCTCTCCCCCCGGCCACCCTCTCTCTCCCCCCGGCCCCCCTCTCTCTCCCCACGGCCCCCCTTTCTCTCCCCACGACCCCCCTCTCTCTCCCCACGGCCCTCCTCTCTCTCCCCACGGCCCCCCTCTCTCTCCCCACGGCCCCCCTCTCTATCCCAACGGCCCCCCTCTCTCTCCCCCCGGCCCCTGTCTCTCTCCCCCCGGCCCCCCTCTGTCTCCCCCCGGCCCCCCTCTCTCTCCCCCCGGCCCCCCTATCTCTCCCCCCGGCCCCCCTCTCTCTCCCCCCGGCCCCCCTCTCTCTCCTCCCGGCCCCCCTCTCTCTCCCACCGGCCTCCCTCTCTCTCCCCCCGGCCCCCCTCTCTCTCCCGCCCGCCCCCCTCTCTCTCCCCCCGGCCCCCCTCTCTCTCTCCCCGGCCCCCCTCTCTCTACCCCCGGCCCCCCTCTCTCTCCCCCCGGCCCCCCTCTCTCTCCCCCCGGCCCCCCTCTCTCTCCCCCCGGCCCCCTTCTCTGTCCCCCCGGCCGCCCTCTCTCTCCCCCCGGCACCCCTCTCTCTCCCCCCGGCCCCCCTCTCTCTCCCCCCGGCCCCCCTCTCTTTCCCCCCGGCCCCCCTCTCTCTACCACCTGCCCCCCTCTCTCTCCCCCGGCACCCCTCTCTCTCCCCCCGGCCCCCCTCTCTCTTCCCCCGGCCCCCCTCTCTCTCCCCCCGGCCCCCCTCTCTTTCCCCCCGGCCCCCCTCGCTCTCCTCCCGGCCCCCCTCGCTCTCCCCCCGGCCCCCGTCTTTCCCCCCCCGGCCCCCCTCTCTCTCCCCCCGGCCCCCCTCTCTCTCCACCCGGCAATCCTTTCTCTCCCCCCGGCCCCCTCTCTCTCCCCCCGGCCCACCTCTCTCTCCCACCGGCCTCCCTCTCTCTCCCCCCGGCCCCCCTCTCTCTCTCCCCGGCCCCCCTCTCTCTCCCGCCGGCCCCCCTCTCTCTCCCCCCGGCCCCCCTCTCTCTCCCCCCGGCCCCCCTCTCTCTCCCCCCGGCCCCCCTCTCTCTCCCCCCGGCCCCCCTCTCTCTTCCCCCGGCCCCCCTCTCTCTCCCCCCGGCCCCCCTCTCTCTCCACCCGGCCCCCCTCTCTCTCCACCCGGCCCCCCTCTCTCTCCCCCCGGCCCCCCTCTCTCTCCCCCCGGCCCCCTTCTCTCTCCCCCCGGCCGCCCTCTCTCTCCCCCCGGCCCCCCTCTCTCTCCCCCCGGCACCCCTCTCTCTCCCCCCGGCCCCCCTCTCTCTCCCCCCGGCCCCCTCTCTCTCCCCCCGGCCCCCCTCTCTTTCCCCCCGGCCCCCCTCTCTCTACCACCGGCCCCCCTCTCTCTCCCCCCGGCACCCCTCTCTCTCCCCCCGGCCCCCCTCTCTCTTCCCCCGGCCCCCCTCTCTCTCCCCCCGGCCCCCCTCTCTTTCCCCCCGGCCCCCCTCACTCTCCTCCCGGCCCCCCTCGCTCTCCCCCCGGCCACCCTCTCTCTCCCCCCGGCCCCCGTCTTTCCCCCCCCGGCCCCCCTCTCTCTCCCCCCGGCCCCCCTCTCTCTCCCACCGGCATCCCTCTCTCTCCCCCCGGCCCCCCTCTCTCTCCCACCGGCCCCCCTCTCTCTCTCCCCGGCCCCCCTCTCTCTCCCGCCGGCCCCCCTCTCTCTCCCCCCGGCCCCCCTCTCTCTTCCAACGGCCCCCCTCTCTCTCCCCCCGGCCCCCCTCTCTCTCCACCCGGCCCCCCTCTCTCTCCACCCGGCCCCCCTCTCTCTCCCCCCGGCCCCCCTCTCTCTCCCCCCGGCCCCCCGCTCTCTCCCCCCGGCCCCCCTCTCTCTCCCCCCGGCCCCCCTCTCTCTCCCCCCGGCCCCCCTCTCTTTCCCCCCGGCCCCCCTCTCTCTCCCCACGGCCCCCCTCTCTCTCCCCACGGCCCCCCTCTCTCTCCCCCCGGCCCCCCTCTCTCTCCCCCCGGCCCCCCTCTCTCTCCCCCCGGCCCCGCTCTCTCTCCCCCCGGCCCACCCCTCTCTCTACCCCCGGCCCCGCTCTCTCTCCCCACGGCCCCCCTCTCTCTCCCCACGGCCCCCCTCTCTCTCCCCCCGGCCCCCCTCTCTCTCCCCCCGGCCCCCTCTCTCTCCCCCCGGCCCCCTTCTCTCTCCCCCCGGCCGCCCTCTCTCTCCCCCTGGCCCCCCTCTCTCTCCCCCGGCCCCCCTCTCTCTCCCTCCAGCCCCACTCTCTCTCCCCCCGGCCCCCCTCTCTCTCCACCCGGCCCCCCTCTCTCTCCCCCCGGCCCCCCTCTCTCTCCCCCCGTCCCCCCTCTCTTTCCCCCCGGCCCCCCTCTCTCTACCACCGGCCCCCCTCTCTCTCCCCCCTAGCACCCCTCTCTCTCCCCCCGGCCCCCCTCTCTCTTCCCCCGGCCCCCCTCTCTCTCCTCCCGGCCCCCCTCTCTTTCCCCCCGGCCCCCCTCGCTCTCCCCCTGGCCCCCCTCGCTCTCCCCCCGGCCCCCCTCTCTCTCCCCCCGGCCCCCGTCTCTCTCCCCCCGGCCCCCCTCTCTCTCCCCCCGGCGCCCCTCTCTCTCCCCCCTGCAACCCTTTCTCTGCCCCCGGCCCCCCTCTCTCTCCCCACCGGCCCCCCTCTCTCTCCCCCCGGCCCCCCTCTCTCTCCCACCGGCCTCCCTCTCTCTCCCCCCGGCCCCCCTCTCTCTCCCCCCGGCCCCCCTCTCTCTCCCGCCGGCCCCCCTCTCTCTCCCCGGCCCCCTTCTCTCTCCCCCGGCCCCCCTCTCTCTCTCCCCGGCCCCCCTCTCTCTCCCCCCGCCCCCCTCTCTCTCCCCCCGCCCCCCCTCTCTCTCCCCCCGGCCCCCCTCTCTCTCCACCCGGCCCCCCTCTCTCTCCACCCGGCCCCCCTCTCTCTCCCCCCGGCCCCCCTCTCTCTCCCCCCGGCCCCCCGCTCTCTCCCCCCGGCCGCCCTCTCTCTCCCCCCGGCCCCCGCTCTCTCCACCCGGCCCCCCTTCTCTCTCCCCCCGGCCGCCCTCTCTCTCCCCCCGGCCTCCAACTCTCTCCCCCCGGCCCCCCCTCTCTCTCCCCCTGGCCCCCCTCTCTCCCCCCGGCCCCCCTCTCTCTCCTCCCGGCCCCCCTCTCTCTCCCCCCGGCCCACCTCTCTTTCCCCCCGGCCCCCCTCTCTCTACCACCGGCCCCCCTCTCTCTCCCCCCAGCACCCCTCTCTCTCCCCCCGGCCCCCCTCTCTCTCCCCCAGGCCGCCCTCTCTCTCCCCCCGGCCCCCCTCTCTCTCCCCCTGGCCCCCCTCTCTCCCCCCGGCCCCCCTCTCTCTCCTCCCGGCCCCCCTCTCTCTCCCCCCGGCCCACCTCTCTTTCCCCCCGGCCCCCCTCTCTCTACCACCAGCCCCCCTCTCTCTCCCCCCGGCACCCCTCTCTCTCCCCCTGGCCCCCCTCTCTCTCCCCCCGGCCACCCTCTCTCTCCCCCCGGCCCCCCTCTCTTTCCCCCCGGCCCCCCTCGCTCTCGCCCCGGCCCCCTCGCTCTCCCCCCGGCCCCCCTCTCTCTCCCCCCGGCCCCCATCTCTCTCCCCCCGGCCCCCCTCTCTCTCCCCCCGGCCCCCCTTTCTCTCCCCCCGCCCCCCTCTCTCTCCCCCCGGCATCCCTCTCTCTCCCCCCGGCCCCCCTCTCTCTCCCCCCGGCCCCCCACTCTCTCCACCCGGCCCCCCTCTCTCTCCACCCGGCCCCCCTCTATCTCCACCCGGCCCCCCTCTCTCTCCCCCCGGCCCCCCTCTCTCTCCCCCCGGCCCCCCCTCTCTCTCCCCCCGGCCCCCCTCTCTCTCCCCACGGCCCCCCTCTCTCTCCCCCCGGCCCCCCTCTCTTTCCCCCCGGCCCCCCTCGCTCTCCGCCCGGCCCCCCTCGCTCTCCCCCCGGCCCCCCTCTCTCTCCCCCCGGCCCCCGTCTCTCTCCCCCCGGCCCCCCTCTCTCTCCCCCCGGCCCTTCTCTCTCTCCCCCCGGCACACCTCTCTCTCCCCCCGGCCCCCCTCTCTCTCCCCCCGGCCCCCCTCTCACTCCCCCCGGCCCCCCTCTCTCTCCCACCGGCCTCCCTCTCTCTCCCCCCGGCCCCCCTCTCTCTCCCCCCAGCCCCCCTCTCTCTCCCGCCGGCCCCCCTCTCTCTCCCCCCGGCCCCCCTCTCTCTCCAACCGGCCCCCCTCTCTCTACCCCCGGCCCCCCTCTCTCTCCCCCCCGGCCCCCCTCTCTCTCCCCCCATCCCCCCTTACTCTCCACCCCTTCCCCCCTCTCTCTCCCCCCGGCCCCGCTCTCTCTCCCCCCGGCCCACCCTCTCTCTCCTCCCGGCCCCCCTCTCTCTCCCCCCGGCCCACCTCTCTTTCCCCCTGGCCCCCCTCTCTCTACCACCGGCCCCCCTCTCTCTCCCCCCGGCACCCCTCTCTCTCCCCCCGGCCCCCCTCTCTCTCCCCCCGGCCGCCCTCTCTCTCCCCCCGGCCCCCCTCTCTTTCCCCCCGGCCCCCCTCGCTCTCCCCCCGGCCCCCCTCGCTCTCCCCCCGGCCCCCCTCTCTCTCCCCCCGGCCCCCATCTCTCTCCCCCCGGCCCCCCTCTCTCTCCCCCCGGCCGCCCTCTCTCTCCCCCCGGCCCCCCTCTCTTTCCCCCCGGCCCCCCTCGCTCTCCCCCCGGCCCCCCTCGCTCTCCCCCCGGCCCCCATCTCTCTCCCCCCGGCCCCCCTCTCTCTACCCACGGCCCCCCTCTCTCTACGCACGGCCCCCCTCTCTCTCCCCCCGGCCCCCTTCTCTCTCCCCCCAGCCCCCTCTCTCTCCCCCCAGCCCCCCTCTCTCTCCCCCCGGCCCCCCTCTCTCTCCCCCCGGCCCCCCTCTCTCTCCCCCCGGCCCCCATCTCTCTACGCCCGCCCCCCTCTCTCTCCCCCCGGCCCCCCTACTCTCTCCCCCCGGCCCCCCTCTCTCTCCCCCCGGCCCCCCTCTCTCTCCCCCTGGCCCCGCTCTATCTCCCCGAGGCCCACCCCTCTCTCTACCCCCGGCCCCCCTCTCTCTCCTCCCGGCCCCCTCTCTCTCCCCCCGGCCCCCCTCTCTCTCCCCTCTGCCCCCCTCTCTCTCCCTTCGGCCCCCTCTCTCTCCCCCCGGCCCCCCTCTCTCTCCCCCCGGCCCCGCTCTTTCTCCCCCCGGCCCCCCTCTCTCTCCCCCCGGCCCCCCTCTCTACCACCGGCCCCCTCTCTCCCCCCCCGGCACCCCTCTCTCTCCCCCCGGCCCCCCTCTCTCTCCCCCCGGCCCCCCTCTCTCTCCCCCCGGCCCCCCTCTCTTTCCCCCCGGCCCCCCTCGCTCTCCGCCCGGCCCCCCTCGCTCTCCCCCTGGCCCCCCTCTCTCTCCCCCCGGCCCCCGTCTCTCTCCCCCCGGCCCACCTCTCTCTCCCCCCCGGCCCCTCTCCCCCCGGCCCCCCTCTCTCTCCCCCCGGCCCCCCTCTCACTCCCCCCGGCCCCCCTCTCTCTCCCACCGGCCTCCCTCTCTCTCCCCCCGGCCCCCTCTCTCTCCCCCCGGCTCCCCTCTCTCTCCCGCCTGCCCCCTCTCTCTCCCCCGGCCCCTCTCTCTCTCCCCCGGCCCCCCTCTCTCTACCCCCGGCCCCCCTCTCTCTGCCCCCGGCCCCCCTCTCTCTCCCCCCGGCCCCCCTTACTCTCCCCCCGGACCCCCTCTCTCTCCCCCCGGCCCCACTCTCTCTCCCCCCGGCCCACCCCCTCTCTCTACGCCCGCCCCCCTCTCTCTCCCCCCGGCCCCCCTACTCTCTCCCCCCGGCCCCCCTCTCTCTCCCCCGGCCCCCCTCTCTCTCCCCCTGGCCCCGCTCTCTCTCCCCGAGGCCCACCCCTCTCTCTACCCCCGGCCCCCCTCTCTCTCCCCCCGGCCCCCTCTCTCTCCCCCCGGCCCCCCTCTCTCTCCCCTCTGCCCCCCTCTCTCTCCCCCCGGCCCCCTCTCTCTCCCCCCGCCCCCTCTCTCTCCCCCCGGCCCCCCTCTTTCTCCCCCCGGCCCCCCTCTCTCTCCCCCGGCCCCCCTCTCTACCACCGGCCCCCCTCTCTCTCCCCCCGGCACCCCTCTCTCTGCCCCCGGCCCCCCTCTCTCTCCCCCGGCCCCCCTCTCTCTCCCCCCGGCCCCCCTCTCTTTCCCCCCGGCCCCCCTCGCTCTCCGCCCGGCCCCCTCGCTCTCCCCCTGGCCCCCCTCTCTCTCCCCCCGGCCCCCGTCTCTCTCCCCCGGCCCACCTCTCTCTCCCCCCGGCCCCCCTCTCTCTCCCCCCGGCCCACCTCTCTCTCCCCCCGGCCCCCCTCTCTCTCCCCCCGGCCCCCCTCTCACTCCCCCCGGCCCCCCTCTCTCTCCCACCGGCCTCCCTCTCTCTCCCCCGGCCCCCCTCTCTCTCCCGCCGGCCCCCCTCTCTTTCCCCCCGGCCCCCCTCGCTCTCCGCCCGGCCCCCTCGCTCTCCCCCTGGCCCCTCTTCTCCCCCCGGCCCCCGTCTCTCTTCCCCCGGCCCACCTCTCTCTCCCCCCGGCCCCCCTCTCTCTCCCCCGGCCCACCTCTCTCTCCCCCCGGCCCCCCTCTCTCTCCCCCCGGCCCCCCTCTCACTCCCCCCGCCCCCCTCTCTCTCCCGCCGGCCCCCCCTCTCTCTCCCCCCGGCCCCCTCTCTCCCCCCGGCCCCCCTCTCTCTACCCCCGGCCCCCTCTCTCTCCCCCCGGCCCCCCTCTCTCTCCCCCCGGCCCCCCTTACTCTCCCCCGGCCCCCTCTCTCTCCCCCGGCCCCGCTCTCTCTCCCCCGGCCCACCCCTCTCTCTACGCCCGCCCCCCTCTCTCTCCCCCCCGGCCCCCCTACTCTCTCCCCCCCGGCCCCCCTCTCTCTCCCCCCGGCCCCCCTCTCTCTCCCCCTGGCCCCGCTCTCTCTCCCCGAGGCCCACCCCTCTCTCTACCCCCGGCCCCCCTCTCTCTCCCCCCGGCCCCCTCTCTCTCCCCCCGGCCCCCCTCTCTCTCCCCTCTGCCCCCCTCTCTCTCCCCCCGCCCCCCTCTCTCTCCCCCCGGCCCCCCTCTCTCTCCCCCCGGCCCCCCTCTTTCTCCCCCCGGCCCCCCTCTCTCTCCCCCCGGCCCCCCTCTCTACCACCGGCCCCCTCTCTCTCCCCCCGGCACCCCTCTCTCTCCCCCGGCCCCCCTCTCTCTCCCCCCGCCCCCCCTCTCTCTCCCCCCGGCCCCCCTCTCTTTCCCCCCGGCCCCCCTCGCTCTCCGACTGGCCCCCCTCGCTCTCCCCCTGGCCCCCCTCTCTCTCCCCGGCCCCCGTCTCTCTCCCCCCGGCCCACCTCTCTCTCCCCCCCGGCCCCCCTCTCTCTCCCACCGGCCTCCCTCTCTCTCCCCCCGGCCCCCCTCTCTCTCCCCCCGGCCCCCCTCTCTCTCCCGCCGGCCCCCCTCTCTCTCCCCCCCGGCCCCCCTCTCTCTACCCCCGGCCCCCCTCTCTCTCCCCCCGGCCCCCTCTCTCTCCCCCCGGCCCCCCTTACTCTCCCCCCGGCCCCCCTCTCTCTCCCCCCGGCCCCGCTCTCTCTCCCCCCGGCCCACCCCTCTCTCTACGCCCGGCCCCCCTCTCTCTCCCCGCGGCCCCCTCTCTCTCCCCCCGGCCCCCAACTCTCTCCCCCCGGCCCCCCTCTCTCTCCCCCTGGCCCCCCTCTCTCCCCCCGGCCCCCCTCTCTCTCCTCCCGGCCCCCCTCTCTCTCCCCCCGGCCCACCTCTCTTTCCCCCCGGCCCCCCTCTCTCTACCACCCGCCCCCCTCTCTCTCCCCCCGGCACCCCTCTCTCTCCTCCCGGCCCCCCTCTCTCTCCCCCGGCCCCCCTCTCTCTCCCCCCGGCCCGCCCTCTCTCTACCCCCGGCCCCCCTTCTTCCCCCCGGCCCCCCTCGCTCTCCCCCCGGCCCCCCTCGCTCTCCCCCCGGCCCCCCTCTCTCTCCCCCCGGCCCCCATCTCTCTCCCCCGGCCCCCCTCTCTTCTCCCCCCGGCCCCCCTTTCTCTCCCCCCGCCCCCCTCTCTCTCCCCCCGGCCCCCCTCTCTCTCCCCCGGCCCCCCTCTCTCTCCCACCGGCCCCCCTCTCTCTCCCCCCGGCCCCCCTCTCTCCCCCCCGGCCCCCCTCTCTCTCCACACGGCCCCCCTCTCACTCCACACGGCCCCCCTCTCTCTCCCCCGGCCCCCCTCTCTCTCCCCCCGGCCCCCCTCTTTCTCCCCCCGGCCCCCCTCTCTCTCCCCCCGGCCCCCCTCTCTACCACCGCCCCCTCTCTCTCCCCCCGGCACCCCTCTCTCTGCCCCCGGCCCCCCTCTCTCTCCCCCGGCCCCCCTCTCTCTCCCCCCGGACCCCCTCTCTTTCCCCCGGCCCCCCTCGCTCTCCGCCCGGCCCCCCTCGCTCTCCCCCTGGCCCCCCTCTCTCTCCCCCCGGCCCCCGTCTCTCTCCCCCCGGGCCCACCTCTCTCTCCCCCCGGCCCCCTCTCTCTCCCCCGGCCCACCCTCTCTCTCCCCCGGCCCCCCTCTCTCTCCCCCCGGCCCCCCTCTCACTCCCCCCGGCCCCCCTCTCTCTCCCACCGGCCTCCCTCTCTCTCCCCCCGGCCCCCCTCTCTCTCCCGCTGGCCCCCTCTCTTTCCCCCCGGCCCCCCTCGCTCTCCGCCCGGCCCCCCTCGCTCTCCCCCTGGCCCCCCTCTCTCTCCCCCCGGCCCCCGTCTCTCTTCCCCCGGCCCACCTCTCTCTCCCCCCGGCCCCCCTCTCTCTCCCCCCGGCCCACCTCTCTCTCCCCCCGGCCCCCCTCTCTCTCCCCCCGGCCCCCCTCTCACTCCCCCCGCCCCCCTCTCTCTCCCGCCGGCCCCCCTCTCTCTCCCCCCGGCCCCTCTCTCCCCCGGCCCCCCTCTCTCTACCCCCGGCCCCCCTCTCTCTCCCCCCGGCCCCCCTCTCTCTCCCCCCGGCCCCCCTTACTCTCCCCCCGGCCCCCCTCTCTCTCCCCCGGCCCCGCTCTCTCTCCCCCCGGCCCACCCCTCTCTCTACGCCCGCCCCCCTCTCTCTCCCCCCGGCCCCCCTACTCTCTCCCCCCGCCCCCCTCTCTCTCCCCCCGGCCCCCCTCTCTCTCCCCCTGGCCCCGCTCTCTCTCCCCGAGGCCCACCCCTCTCTCTACCCCCGGCCCCCCTCTCTCTCCCCCCGGCCCCCTCTCTCTCCCCCCGGCCCCCCTCTCTCTCCCCTCTGCCCCCTCTCTCTCCCCCGGCCCCCTCTCTCTCCCCCCGGCCCCCCTCTCTCTCCCCCCCGGCCCCCTCTTTCTCCCCCCGGCCCCCTCTCTCTCCCCCCGGCCCCCCTCTCTACCACCGGCCCCCCTCTCTCCCACCCGGCACCCCTCTCTCTCCCCCCGGCCCCCCTCTCTCTCCCCCCGCCCCCCCTCTCTCTCCCCCCGGCCCCCTCTCTTTCCCCCCGGCCCCCCTCGCTCTCCGACTGGCCCCCCTCGCTCTCCCCCTGGCCCCCTCTCTCTCCCCCCGGCCCCCGTCTCTCTCCCCCCCGGCCCACCTCTCTCTCCCCCCGGCCCCCTCTCTCTCCCACCGGCCTCCCTCTCTCTCCCCCCGGCCCCCCTCTCTCTCCCCCCGGCCCCCTCTCTCTCCCGCCGGCCCCCCTCTCTCTCCCCCCGGCCCCCCTCTCTCTACCCCCGGCCCCCTCTCTCTCCCCCCGGCCCCCCCTCTCTCTCCCCCGGCCCCGCTCTCTCTCCCCCCGGCCCACCCCTCTCTCTACGCCCGGCCCCCCTCTCTCTCCCCCGCGGCCCCCTCTCTCTCCCCCCGGCCCCCAACTCTCTCCCCCCGGCCCCCCTCTCTCTCCCCCTGGCCCCCCTCTCTCCCCCCGGCCCCCTCTCTCTCCTCCCGGCCCCCCTCTCTCTCCCCCCGGCCCACCTCTCTTTCCCCCGGCCCCCCTCTCTCTACCACCCGCCCCCCTCTCTCCCCCGGCACCCCTCTCTCTCCTCCCGGCCCCCCTCTCTCTCCCCCCGGCCCCCCTCTCTCTCCCCCCGGCCGCCCTCTCTCTACCCCGGCCCCCCTCTCTTTCCCCCGGCCCCCCTCGCTCTCCCCCCGGCCCCCCTCGCTCTCCCCCCGCCCTCTCTCTCCCCCCGGCCCCCATCTCTCTCCCCCCGGCCCCCTCTCTCTCCCCCCGGCCCCCCTTTCTCTCCCCCCGCCCCCTCTCTCTCCCCCCGGCATCCCTCTCTCTCCCCCCGGCCCCCCTCTCTCTCCCCCCGGCCCCCACTCTCTCCACCCGGCCCCCCTCTCTCTCCCCCCGGCCCCCCTCTCTACCACCGGCCCCCCTCTCTCTCCCCCCCGGCACCCCTCTCTCTCCCCCGGCCCCCCTCTCTCTCCCCCCGGCCCCCCTCTCTCTCCCCCAGCCCCCCTCTCTTTCCCCCCGGCCCCCCTCGCTCTCCGCCCGGCCCCCTCGCTCTCCCCCTGGCCCCCCTCTCTCTCCCCCCGGCCCCCGTCTCTCTCCCCCGGCCCAACTCTCTCTCCCCCGGCCCCCCTCTCTCTCCCCCCGGCCCACCTCTCTCTCCCCCGGCCCCCTCTCTCTCCCCCCGGCCCCCCTCTCACTCCGGCCCCCCTCTCTCTCCCACCCGGCCTCCCTCTCTCTCCCCCCGGCCCCCCTCTCTCTCCCGCCCTCTCTCTCCCCCCGGCCCCCCTCTCTCTCCCGCCGGACCCCCTCTCTCTCCCCCCGGCCCCCCTCTCTCTCCCCCCGGCCCCCCTCTCTCTACCCCCGGCCCCCCTCTCTCTCCCCCCGGCCCCCCTCTCTCTCCCCCCGGCCCCCCTTACTCTCCCCCCGGCCCCCTCTCTCTCCCCCCGGCCCCGCTCTCTCTCCCCCCGGCCCACCCCTCTCTCTACGCCCGGCCCCCCTCTCTCTCCCCGCGGCCCCCTCTCTCTCCCCCGGGCCCCCTTCTCTCTCCCCCCGGCCCCCTCTCTCTCCCCCCGGCCCCCAACTCTCTCCCCCCGGCCCCCCTTCTCTCTCCCCCTGGCCCCCCTCTCTCCCCCCGGCCCCCCTCTCTCTCCTCCCGGCCCCCCTCTCTCTCCCCCCGGCCCAACCTCTCTTTCCCCCCGGCCCCCCTCTCTCTACCACCGGCCCCCCTCTCTCTCCCCCCGGCAACCCTCTCTCTCCCCCCGGCCCCCCTCTCTCTCCCCCCGTCCGCCCTCTCTCTACCCCCGGCCCCCCTCTCTTTCCCCCCGGCCCCCCTCGCTCTCCCCCCGGCCCCCCTCGCTCTCCCCCCGGCCCCCCTCTCTCTCCCCCCGGCCCCCATCTCTCTCCCCCCGGCCCCCCTCTATCTCCCCCCGGCCCCCCTTTCTCTCCCCCCGCCCCCCTCTCTCTCCCCCCGGCATCCCTCTCTCTCCCCCCGGCCCCCCTCTCTCTCCCCCCGGCCCCCCACTCTCTCCACCCGGCCCCCCTCTCTCTCCACCCGGCCCCCCTCTATATCCACCCGGCCCCCCTCTCTCTCCCCCCGGCCCCTCTCTCTCTCCCCCCGGCCCCCCTCTCTCTCCCCCGGCCCCCCTCTCTCTCCCCCCGGCCCCCCTCTCTCTCCCCACTGCCCCCCTCTCTCTCCCCCCGGCCCCCCTCTCTTTCCCCCCGGCCCCCTCGCTCTCCGCCCGGCCCCCCTCGCTCTCCCCCCGGCCCCCCTCTCTCTCCCCCCGGCCCCCGTCTCTCTCCCCCCGGCCCCCCTCTCTCTCCCCCCGGCCCTTCTCTCTCTCCCCCCGGCCCACCTCTCTCTCCCCCCGGCCCCCCTCTCTCTCCCCCCGGCCCCCCTCTCTCTCCCACCGGCCTCCGTCTCTCTCCCCCCGGCCCCCCTCTCTCTCCCCCCGGCCCCCCTCTCTCTCCCGCCGGCCCCCCTCTCTCTCCCCCGGCCCCCCTTTCTCTCCAACCGGCCCCCCTCTCTCTACCCCCGGCCCCCCTCTCTCTCCCCCCGGCCCCCCTCTCTCTCCCCCCGGCCCCCCTTACTCTCCCCCCCTTCCCCCCTCTCTCTCCCCCCGGCCCCGCTCTCTCTCCCCCCGGCCCACCCCTCTCTCTCCCCGGCCCCCCTCTCTCTCCCCCCGGCCCCCCTCTCTCTCCCCCCGGCCCCCTCTCTCTCCCCCCGGCCCCCCTCTCTCTCCCCGCGGCCCCCTTCTCTCTCCCCCCGGCCGCCCTCTCTCTCCCCCCGGCCCCCTCTCTCTCCCCCCGGCCCCCCTCTCTCTCCCCCCGGCCCCCCTCTCTCTCCCCCTGGCCCCCCTCTCTCCCACTGGCCCCCCTCTCTCTCCTCCCGGCCCCCTCTCTCTCCCCCCGGCCCACCTCTCTTTCCCCCTGGCCCCCCTCTCTCTACCACCGGCCCCCCTCTCTCTCCCCCCGGCACCCCTCTCTCTCCCCCCGGCCCCCATCTCTCTCCCCCCGGCCCCCATCTCTCTCCCCCCGGCCCCCCTCTCTCTCCCCCCGGCCCCCCTTTCTCTCCCCGCGGCCCCCCTCTCTCTCCCCCCGGCCCCCCACTCTCTCCACCCGGCCCCCCTCTCTCTCCACCCGGCCCCCCTCTATCTCCACCCTGCCCCCCTCTCTCTCCCCCCGGCCCCTCTCTCTCTCCCCCCGGCCCCCCTCTCTCTCCCCCCGGCCCCCCTCTCTCTCCCCCCGGCCCCCCTCTCTCTCCCCCTGGCCCCCCTCGCTCTCCTTCCGGCGCCCCTCACTCTCCCCCTGGCCCCCCTCTCTCTCCCCCCGGCCCCCCTCTCTCTCCCCCTGGCCCCCCTCTCTCTACCCACTGCCCCCCTCTCTCTACCCACGGCCCCCCTCTCTCTCCCCCCGGCCCCCTTCTCTCTCCCTCCGGCCCCCTCTCTCTCCCCCCAGCCCCCCTCTCTCTCCCCCCGGCCCCCTCTCTCTCCCCCGGCCCACTCTCTCTCCCCCGGCCCCCTCTCTCTCCCCCGGCCCCCCTCTCTCTCACCCCGGCCCCCCTCTCTCTCCCCCCGGCGCCCCTCTCTCTCCCCCGGCCCCCCTCTCTCTCCCCCCGGCCCCCCTCTCTCTCCCCCGGCCCCCCTCTCTACCACCGGCCCCCCCTCTCTCTCCCCCCGGCACCCCTCTCTCTCCCCCCGGCCCCCCTCTCTCTCCCCCCGGCCCCCCTCTCTCTCCCCCCGGCCCCCCTCTCTTTCCCCCCGGCCCCCCTCGCTCTCCCCCCGGCCTCCCTCGCTCTCCCCCCGGCCACCCTCTCTCTCCCCCGGCCCCGTCTCTCTCCCCACTGCCCCCCTCTCTCTCCCCCCGGCCCCCCTCTCTCTCCCCCCGGCCCCCTCTCTCTCCCCCGGCCCCCCTCTCTCTCCCCCCGGCCCCCCTCTCTCTCCCCCCGGCCCCCCTCTCTCTCCCCCCGGCCCCCCTCTCTCTCCCCCCGGCCCCCCTCTCTCTCCCACCGGCCTCCCTCTCTCTCCCCCCGGCCCCCCTCTCTCTCCCCCCGGCCCCCCTCTCTCTCCCGCCGGCCCCCCTCTCTCTCCCCCCGACCCCTCTCTCTCCCCCCGGCCCCCCTCTCTCTACCCCCGGCCCCCCTCTCTCTCCCCCCGGCCCCCCTCTCTCTCCCCCCGGCCCCCCTCTCTCTCCCCCCGGCCCACCTCTCTCTCACCCCGGCCCCGCTCTCTCTCCCCCCGGCCCCCCTCTCTCTCCCCCCGGCCCCCCTCTCTCTCCCCCCGGCCCCCCTCTCTCTCCCCCCGGCCCCCCTCTCTTTCCCCCCGGCCCCCCTCGCTCTCCCCCCGGCCCCCCTCGCTCTCCCCCTGGCCCCCTCTCTCTCCCCCCGGCACCCCTCTCTCCCCCGTCCCCCCTCTCTCTCCCCCATGCCCCCCTCTCTCTCCCCCCGGCCCCCCTCTCTTTCCCCCCGGCCCCCCTCGCTCTCCCCCCGGCCACCCTCGCTCTCCCCCTGGCCCCCCTCTCTCTCCCCCCGGCCCCCATCTCTCTCCCCCCGGCCCCCCTCTCTCTCCCCCCGGCCCCCCTCTCTCTCCCCACGGCTCCCCTTTCTCTCCCCCCGGCCCCCTCTCTCTCCCCCCGGCATCCCTCTCTCTCCCCACGGCCCCCTCTCTCTCCCCACGGCCCCCTCTCTCTCCCCCGGCCCCCCTCTCTCTCCCCCCGGCCCCCCTCTCTCTCCCCCCGGCCCCCCTCTCTCTCCCCCGGCCCCCCTCTCTCTCACCCCGGCCCCCTTCTCTCTCCCGCCGGCCCCCCTCTCTCTCCCACCGGCCCCCCTCTCTCTCCCCCCGGCCCCCCTCTCTCCCCCCCGGCCCCCCTCTCTCTCCACACGGCCCCCCTCTCACTCCACACGGCCCCCTCTCTCTCCCCCCGGCCCCCCTCTCTCTCCCCCCGGCCCCCCTCTCTCTCCCCCCGGCCCCCCTCTCTCTCCCACCGGCCCCCCTCTCTCTCCCCCGGCCCCCCTCTCTCCCCCCCGGCCCCCCTCTCTCTCCACACGGCCCCCCTCTCACTCCACACGGCCCCCCTCTCTCTCCCCCCGGCCCCCCTCTCTCTCCCCCCGGCCCCCCTCTCTCTCCCCGCGGCCCCCCTCTCTCTCCCCCCGGCCCCCCTCTCTCTCCCACCGGACTCCCTCTCTCTCCCCCCGACCCCTCTCTCTCCCCCCGGCCCCCCTCTCTCTACCCCCGGCCCCCCTCTCTCTCCCCCCGGCCCCCCTCTCTCTCCCCCCGGCCCCCCTCTCCTCCCCCCGGCCCACCTCTCTCTCACCCCGGCCCCGCTCTCTCTCCCCCGGCCCACCCCTCTCTCTACGCCCGGCCCCCCTCTCTCTCCCCCCGGCCCCCTCTCTCTCCCCCCGGTCCCCTTCTCTCTCCCCCCGGCCGCCCTCTCTCTCACCCCGGCCCCCTCTCTCTCCCCCCGGCCCCCCTCTCTCTCCCCCCGCCCCCCTCTCTCTCCCCCCGGCCCCCCTCTCTCTCCCCCCGGCCTCCCTCTCTCTCCCCCCGGCCCACCTCTCTTTCCCCCCGGCCCCCCTCTCTCTACCACCGGCCCCCCTCTCTCTCCCCCCGGCACCCCTCTCTCCCCCCGTCCCCCCTCTCTCTCCCCCCGGCCCCCCTCTCTCTCACCCCGGCCCCCCTCTCTTTCCCCCCGGCCCCCCTCGCTCTCCCCCCGGCCCCCCTCGCTCTCCCCCTGGACCCCCTCTCTCTACCACCGGCCCCCCTCTCTCTCCCCCCGGCCCCCCTCTCTCTCCCCCCGGCCCCCCTCTCTCTCCCCCCGGCCGCCCTCTCTCTACCACCGGCCCCCCTCTCTCTACCACCGGCCCCCCCTCTCTCTCCCCCCGGCCCCCCTCTCTCTCCCCCGGCCCCCCTCTCTCTCCCCCCGGCCGCCCTCTCTCTACCCCCGGCCCCCCCTCTCTTTCCCCCCGGCCCCCCTCGCTCTCCCCCCGGCCCCCCTCGCTCTCCCCCCGGCCCCCCTCTCTCTCCCCCCGGCCCCCATCTCTCTCCCCCCGGCCCCCCTCTATCTCCCCCGGCCCCCCTTTCTCTCCCCCCGCCCCCCTCTCTCTCCCCCCGGCATCCCTCTCTCTCCCCCCGGCCCCCCTCTCTCTCCCCCCGGCCCCCCACTCTCTCCACCCGGCCCCCCTCTCTCTCTACCCGGCCCCCCTCTATATCCACCCGGCCACCCTCTCTCTCCCCCCGGCCCCTCTCTCTCTCCCCCCGGCCCCCCTCTCTCTCCCCCCGGCCCCCCTCTCTCTCCCCCCGGCCCCCCTCTCTCTCCCCACTGCCCCCCTCTCTCTCCCCCCGGCCCCCCTCTCTTTCCCCCCGGCCCCCCTCGCTCTCCGCCCGGCCCCCCTCGCTCTCCCCCCGGCCCCCCTCTCTCTCCCCCCGGCCCCCGTCTCTCTCCCCCCGGCCCCCCTCTCTCTCCCCCCGGCCCTTCTCTCTCTCCCCCCGGCCCACCTCTCTCTCCCCCCGGCCCCCCTCTCTCTCCCCCCGGCCCCCCTCTCTCTCCCACCGGCCTCCGTCTCTCTCCCCCCGGCCCCCCTCTCTCTCCCCCCGGCCCCCCTCTCTCTCCCGCCGGCCCCCCTCTCTCTCCCCCCGGCCCCCCTTTCTCTCCAACCGGCCCCCCTCTCTCTACCCCCGGCCCCCCTCTCTCTCCCCCCGGCCCCCCTCTCTCTCCCCCCGGCCCCCCTTACTCTCCCCCCCTTCCCCCCTCTCTCTCCCCCGGCCCCGCTCTCTCTCCCCCGGCCCACCCCTCTCTCTCCCCGGCCCCCCTCTCTCTCCCCCCGGCCCCCCTCTCTCTCCCCCCGGCCCCCTCTCTCTCCCCCCGGCCCCCCTCTCTCTCCCCGCGGCCCCTTCTCTCTCCCCCCGGCCGCCCTCTCTCTCCCCCCGGCCCCCTCTCTCTCCTCCCGGCCCCCCTCTCTCTCCCCCCGGCCCCCCTCTCTCTCCCCCTGGCCCCCCTCTCTCCCACTGGCCCCCCTCTCTCTCCTCCCGGCCCCCCTCTCTCTCCCCCCGGCCCACCTCTCTTTCCCCCTGGCCCCCCTCTCTCTACCACCGGCCCCCCTCTCTCTCCCCCCGGCACCCCTCTCTCTCCCCCCGGCCGCCCTCTCTCTCCCCCCGGCCCCCTCTCTTTCCCCCCGGCCCCCCTCGCTCTCCCCCGGCCCCCCTCGCTCTCCCCCCGGCCCCCCTCTCTCTCCCCCCGGCCCCCATCTCTCTCCCCCCCGGCCCCCCTCTCTCTCCCCCCGGCCCCCCTTTCTCTCCCCGCGGCCCCCCTCTCTCTCCCCCCGGCCCCCACTCTCTCCACCCGGCCCCCCTCTCTCTCCACCCGGCCCCCCTCTATCTCCACCCTGCCCCCCTCTCTCTCCCCCCGGCCCCTCTCTCTCTCCCCCCGGCCCCCCTCTCTCTCCCCCCGGCCCCCCTCTCTCTCCCCCCGGCCCCCCTCTCTCTCCCCCTGGCCCCCCTCGCTCTCCTTCCGGCGCCCCTCACTCTCCCCCTGGCCCCCCTCTCTCTCCCCCCGGCCCCCCTCTCTCTCCCCCTGGCCCCCCTCTCTCTACCCACGGCCCCCCTCTCTCTACCCACGGCCCCCCTCTCTCTCCCCCCGGCCCCCTTCTCTCTCCCTCCGGCCCCCTCTCTCTCCCCCCCAGCCCCCCTCTCTCTCCCCCCGGCCCCCCTCTCTCTCCCCCCGGCCCCCCTCTCTCTACCCCCGGCCCCCCTCTCTCTCCCCCCGGCCCCCCTCTCTCTCCCCCCGGCCCCGCTCTCTCTCCCCCCGGCCCACCCCTCTCTCTACCCCCGGCCCCCCTCTCTCTCCCCCCGGCCCACTCTCTCTCCCCCGGCCCCCCTCTCTCTCCCCCCGGCCCCCCTCTCTCTCACCCCGGCCCCCCTCTCTCTCCCCCCGGCGCCCCTCTCTCTCCCCCCGGCCCCCCTCTCTCTCCCCCCAGCCCCCCTCTCTCTCCCCCCGGCCCCCCTCTCTACCACCGGCCCCCCTCTCTCTCCCCCCGGCACCCCTCTCTCTCCCCCCCGGCCCCCCTCTCTCTCCCCCCGGCCCCCCTCTCTCTCCCCCCGGCCCCCCCTTTTCCCCCCGGCCCCCCTCGCTCTCCCCCCGGCCTCCCTCGCTCTCCCCCCGGCCACCCTCTCTCTCCCCCCGGCCCCCGTCTCTCTCCCCACTGCCCCCCTCTCTCTCCCCCCGGCCCCCCTCTCTCTCCCCCCGGCCCCCTCTCTCCCCCCGGCCCCCCTCTCTCTCCCCCCGGCCCCCCTCTCTCTCCCCCCGGCCCCCCTCTCTCTCCCCCCGGCCCCCCTCTCTCTCCCCCCGGCCCCCCTCTCTCTCCCACCGGCCTCCCTCTCTCTCCCCCCGGCCCCCCTCTCTCTCCCCCCGGCCCCCCTCTCTCTCCCGCCGGCCCCCCTCTCTCTCCCCCCGACCCCTCTCTCTCCCCCCGGCCCCCCTCTCTCTACCCCCGGCCCCCCTCTCTCTCCCCCCGGCCCCCCTCTCTCTCCCCCCGGCCCCCCTCTCTCTCCCCCCGGCCCACCTCTCTCTCACCCCGGCCCCGCTCTCTCTCCCCCCGGCCCCCCTCTCTCTCCCCCCGGCCCCCCTCTCTCTCCCCCCGGCCCCCCTCTCTCTCCCCCCGGCCCCCCTCTCTTTCCCCCCGGCCCCCCTCGCTCTCCCCCCGGCCCCCCTCGCTCTCCCCCTGGCCCCCCTCTCTCTCCCCCCGGCACCCCTCTCTCCCCCCGTCCCCCCTCTCTCTCCCCCCGGCCCCCCTCTCTCTCCCCCCGGCCCCCCTCTCTTTCCCCCCGGCCCCCCTCGCTCTCCCCCCGGCCACCCTCGCTCTCCCCCTGGCCCCCCTCTCTCTCCCCCCGGCCCCCATCTCTCTCCCCCCGGCCCCCCTCTCTCTCCCCCCGGCCCCCCTCTCTCTCCCCACGGCTCCCCTTTCTCTCCCCCCGGCCCCCCTCTCTCTCCCCCCGGCATCCCTCTCTCTCCCCACGGCCCCCCTCTCTCTCCCCACGGCCCCCTCTCTCTCCCCCCGGCCCCCCTCTCTCTCCCCCCGGCCCCCCTCTCTCTCCCCCCGGCCCCCCTCTCTCTCCCCCGGCCCCCCTCTCTCTCACCCCGGCCCCCCTTCTCTCTCCCGCCGGCCCCCCTCTCTCTCCCACCGGCCCCCCTCTCTCTCCCCCCGGCCCCCCTCTCTCCCCCCCGGCCCCCCTCTCTCTCCACACGGCCCCCCTCTCACTCCACACGGCCCCCCTCTCTCTCCCCCCGGCCCCCCTCTCTCTCCCCCCGGCCCCCCTCTCTCTCCCCCCGGCCCCCCTCTCTCTCCCCCCGGCCCCCCTCTCTCTCCCCCCGGCCCCCCTCTCTCTCCCACCGGACTCCCTCTCTCTCCCCCCGGCCCCCCTCTCTCTCCCCCCGGCCCCCCTCTCTCTCCCGCCGGCCCCCCCTCTCTCTCCCCCCGACCCCTCTCTCTCCCCCGGCCCCCCTCTCTCTACCCCCGGCCCCCCTCTCTCTCCCCCCGGCCCCCCTCTCTCTCCCCCCGGCCCCCCTCTCTCTCCCCCCGGCCCACCTCTCTCTCACCCCGGCCCCGCTCTCTCTCCCCCCGGCCCACCCCTCTCTCTACGCCCGGCCCCCCTCTCTCTCCCCCCGGCCCCCTCTCTCTCCCCCCGGTCCCCTTCTCTCTCCCCCCGGCCGCCCTCTCTCTCACCCCGGCCCCCCTCTCTCTCCCCCCGGCCCCCCTCTCTCTCCCCCCGGCCCCCCTCTCTCTCCCCCCGGCCCCCCTCTCTCTCCCCCCGGCCTCCCTCTCTCTCCCCCCGGCCCACCTCTCTTTCCCCCCGGCCCCCCTCTCTCTACCACCGGCCCCCCTCTCTCTCCCCCCGGCACCCCTCTCTCCCCCCGTCCCCCCTCTCTCTCCCCCCGGCCCCCCTCTCTCTCCCCCCGGCCCCCCTCTCTTTCCCCCCGGCCCCCCTCGCTCTCCCCCGGCCCCCCTCGCTCTCCCCCTGGACCCCCTCTCTCTCCCCCCGGCCCCCATCTCTCTCCCCCCGGCCCCCCTCTCTCTCCCCCCGGCCCCCCTCTCTCTCCCCACGGCTCCCCTTTCTCTCCCCCCGGCCCCCTCTCTCTCCCCCCGGCATCCCCCTCTCTCTCCCCACGGCCCCCCTCTCTCTCCCCACGGCCCCCTCTCTCTCCCCCCGGCCCCCCTCTCTCTCCCCCCGGCCCCCCTCTCTCTCCCCCCGGCCCCCCTCTCTCTCCCCCGGCCCCCCTCTCTCTCACCCCGGCCCCCCTCTCTCTCCCGCCGGCCCCCCTCTCTCTCCCACCGGCCCCCCTCTCTCTCCCCCCGGCCCCCCTCTCTCCCCCCCGGCCCCCCTCTCTCTCCACACGGCCCCCCTCTCACTCCACACGGCCCCCCTCTCTCTCCCCACGGCCCCCCTCTCTCTCTCCCCACGGCCCGCCTCTCTCTCCCCACGGCCCCCCCCTCTCTCACCACGGCCGCTCTCTCTCTCCACCCGGCCCCCCTCTCTCTCCCCCCGGCCCCCCTCTCTCTCTCCCCTCCATCCCCCATCTCTCTGCCCGCGGCCCCCCTCTCTCTCACCACGGCCCCCCAATCTGTCCCCACGGCCCCTCTCTCTCTACCCCCGGCCCCCCTCTATCTCCCCCTGGACCCCCTCTCTCTCCCCCCGGCCCCCCTCTCTCTCCACACGGCCCCCCTCTCACTCCACACGGCCCCCCTCTCTCTCCCCACGGCCCCCCTCTCTCTCCCCACGGCCCCCTCTCTCTCCCCAAGGCCCCCCTCTCTCTCCCCACGGCCCCCCTCTCTTTCCCCCCGGCCCTCCTCTCTCTACCACCGGCCCCGCTCTCTCTCCCCCCAGCCCCCCTCTCTCTCCCCACGGCCCCCCTTTCTCTCCCCACGGCCCCCCTCTCTCTCCCCCACGGCCCCCCTCTCTCTCCCCACGGCCCCCCTCTCTCTCCCCACGGCCCCCCTCTCTGTCCCCACGGCCCCCCTCTCTCTCCCTCCGGCCCCCCTCTCTTTACCCCCGGCCCCCCCTCTATCTCCCCCTGGACCCCCTCTCTCTCCCCCCGGCCCCCCTCTCTCTCCACACGGCCCCCCTCTCACTCCACACGGCCACCCTCTCTCTCCCCACGGCCCCCCTCTCTCTCTCCACGGCCCCCCTCTCTCTCCCCACGTCCCCCCTCTCTTTCCCCCGGCCCCCCTCTCTCTCCCCACGGCCCCCCTTTCTCTCCCCACGGCCCCTCTCTCTCTACCCCCGGCCCCCCTCTATCTCCCCCTGGACCCCCTCTCTCTCTCCCCGGCCCCCCTCTCTCTCCACACGGCCCCCCTCTCACTCCACACGGCCCCCCTCTCTCTCCCCACGGCCCCCCTCTCTCTCCCCACGGCCCCCTCTCTCTCCCCAAGGCCCCCCTCTCTCTCCCCACGGCCCCCCTCTCTTTCCCCCCGGCCCTCCTCTCTCTACCACCGGCCCCGCTCTCTCTCCCCCCAGCCCCCCTCTATCTCCCCACGGCCCCCCTCGATCTCTCCCCGGCCCACCTCTCTCTCCCCCCGGCCCCCGTCTCTTTCCCCCCGGCCCCCCTCTCTCTCCCCCCGGCCCCCGTCTCTCTCCCCCCGGCCCCACTCTCTCTCCCCCCGGCCCCCCTTTCTCTCCCACCGGCCCCCCTCTCTCTCCCCACGGCCCCCCTCTCTCTCCCCCCGGCCCCCCTCTCTCTCCCCCCGGCCCCCCTCTCTCTCACCCCGGCCCCCCTCTCTCTCCCGCCGGCCCCCCTCTCTCTCCCACCGGCCCCCCTCTCTCTCCCCCCGGCCCCCCTCTCTCTCCCCCCGGCCCCCCTCTCTCTCACCCCGGCCCCCCTCTCTCTCCCGCCGGCCCCCCTCTCTCTCCCACCGGCCCCCCTCTCTCTCCCCCCCGGCCCCCCTCTCTCTCCCCCCGCCCCCCTCGCTCTCCCCCCGGCCCCCCTCTCTCTCCCCCGGCCCCCGTCTCTCTCCCCCCGGCCCCCCTCTCTCTCCCCCCGGCCCCCTCTCTCTCCCCCCAGCCCCCCTTTCTCTCCCACCGGCCCCCCTCTATCTCCCCCCGGCCCCCCTCTCTCTCCCCACGGCCCCCCTCTCTCCCCACGGCCCCCCTCTCTCTCCCCCCGGCCCCCCTCTCTCTCCCCCCGGCCCCCCTCTCTCTCCCCCCGTCCCCCCTCTCTCTCCCCCGGCCCCCCTCTCTCTCACCCCGGCCCCCCTCTCTCTCCCACGGGCCCCCCTCTCTCTCCCCCCAGCCCCCCTCTCTCTCCCCCCGCCCCCCCTCTCTCTCCGCACGGCCCCCCTCTCACTCCACACGGCCCCCCTCTCTCTCCCCACGGCCCCCCTTTCTCTCCCCACGGCCCCCCTCTCTCTCCCCCACGGCCCCCCTCTCTCTCCCCACGGCCCCCCTCTCTCTCCCCACGGCCCCCCTCTCTGTCGCCACGGCCCCCCTCTCTCTCCCCATGGCCCCCGTCTCTCTCCCCACGACCCCCCTCTCTCTCCCCACGGCCCCCCTCTCTCTCCCCCCGGCCACCCTCTCAATTTACCCCCGGCCCCCCTCTATCTCCCCCTGGACCCCCTCTCTCTCCCCCCGGCCCCCCTCTCTCTCCACACGGCCCCCCTCTCACTCCACACGGCCCCCCTCTCTCTCCCCACGGCCCCTCTCTCTCTCCCCACGGCCCCCCTCTCTCTCCCCACGGCCCCCCTCTCTTTCCCCCGGCCCCCCTCTCTCTACCACCGGCCCCGCTCTCTCTCCCCACGGCACCCCTCTCTCTCCCCCCGGCCCCCCTCTCTCTCCCCCCGGCCCTCCTCTCTCTCCCCCCGGCCCCCCTCTCTTTCCCCCGGCCCCCCTCGCTCTCCTCCCGGCCCCCCTCGCTCTCCCCCCGGCCCCCCTCTCTCTCCCCCCGGCCCCCGTCTCTCTCCCCCCGGCCCCCCTCTCTCTCCCCCCGGCCCCCCTCTCTCTCCCCCCGGCCCCCCTTTCTCTCCCACCGGCCCCCCTCTCTCTCCCCCCGGCCCCCCTCTCTCTCCCCACGGCCCCCCTCTCTCTCCCCACGGCCCCCCTATCTCTCCCCCCGGCCCCCCTCTCTCTCCCCCCGGCCCCCCTCTCTCTCCCCCCGTCCCCCCTCTCTCTCCCCCGGCCCCCCTCTCTCTCACCCCGGCCCCCCTCTCTCTCCCGCCGGCCCCCCTCTCTCTCCCACCGGCCCCCCTCTCTCTCCCGCCGGCCCCCCTCTCTCTCCCCCCGCCCCCCCTCTCTCTCCACACGGCCCCCCTCTCACTCCACACGGCCCCCCTCTCTCTGCCCACGGCCCCCCTCTCTTTCCCCACGGCCCCCTCTCTCTCCCCATGGCCCCCCTCTCTCTCACCACGGCCGCCCTCTCTCTCCCCCCGGCCCCCCCCTCTCTGCCCCCGGCCCCCCTCTCTCTCTCCCCCCAGCCCCCCTCTCTCTCTTCCCGGCCCCCCTCTCTCTCCCCCCGGCCCCCCTCTCTCTCCCCCCGGCCCCCCTCTTTCTCCCCGCGGCCCCCCTCTCTCTCCCCCTGCCCCCCCTCTCTCTACCCCCGGCCCCCTCTCTCTCCCCCCGGACCCCCTCTCTCTCCCCCCGGCCCCCCTCTCTCTCCACACGGCCCCCCTCTCACTCCACACGGCCACCCTCTCTCTCCCCACGGCCCCCCTCTCTCTCTCCACGGCCCCCCTCTCTCTCCCCACGTCCCCCCTCTCTTTCCCCCGGCCCCCCTCTCTCTCCCCACGGCCCCCCTTTCTCTCCCCACGGCCCCTCTCTCTCTACCCCCGGCCCCCCTCTATCTCCCCCTGGACCCCCTCTCTCTCTCCCCGGCCCCCCTCTCTCTCCACACGGCCCCCCTCTCACTCCACACGGCCCCCCTCTCTCTCCCCACGGCCCCCCTCTCTCTCCCCACGGCCCCCTCTCTCTCCCCAAGGCCCCCCTCTCTCTCCCCACGGCCCCCCTCTCTTTCCCCCCGGCCCTCCTCTCTCTACCACCGGCCCCGCTCTCTCTCCCCCCAGCCCCCCTCTATCTCCCCACGGCCCCCCTCGATCTCTCCCCGGCCCACCTCTCTCTCCCCCCGGCCCCCGACTCTTTCCCCCGGCCCCCCTCTCTCTCCCCCCGGCCCCCGTCTCTCTCCCCCCGGCCCCACTCTCTCTCCCCCCGGCCCCCCTTTCTCTCCCACCGGCCCCCCTCTCTCTCCCCCCGGCCCCCTCTCTCTCCCCACGGCCCCCCTCTCTCTCCCCCCGGCCCCCCTCTCTCTCCCCCCGGCCCCCCTCTCTCTCACCCCGGCCCCCCTCTCTCTCCCGCCGGCCCCCCTCTCTCTCCCACCGGCCCCCCTCTCTCTCCCCCCGGCCCCCCTCTCTCTCCCCCCGGCCCCCCTCTCTCTCACCCCGGCCCCCCTCTCTCTCCCGCCGGCCCCCCTCTCTCTCCCACCGGCCCCCCTCTCTCTCCCCCCGGCCCCCCTCTCTCTCCCCCCGCCCCCCTCGCTCTCCCCCCGGCCCCCCTCTCTCTCCCCCCGGCCCCCGTCTCTCTCCCCCCGGCCCCCCTCTCTCTCCCCCCGGCCCCCTCTCTCTCCCCCCAGCCCCCCTTTCTCTCCCACCGGCCCCCCTCTATCTCCCCCCGGCCCCCCTCTCTCTCCCCACGGCCCCCCTCTCTCCCCACGGCCCCCCTCTCTCTCCCCCCGGCCCCCCTCTCTCTCCCCCCGGCCCCCCTCTCTCTCCCCCGTCCCCCCTCTCTCTCCCCCGGCCCCCCTCTCTCTCACCCCGGCCCCCCTCTCTCTCCCACGGGCCCCCCTCTCTCTCCCCCCAGCCCCCCTCTCTCTCCCCCCGCCCCCCCTCTCTCTCCGCACGGCCCCCCTCTCACTCCACACGGCCCCCCTCTCTCTCCCCACGGCCCCCCTTTCTCTCCCCACGGCCCCCCTCTCTCTCCCCACGGCCCCCCTCTCTCTCCCCACGGCCCCCCTCTCTCTCCCCACGGCCCCCCTCTCTGTCGCCACGGCCCCCCTCTCTCTCCCCATGGCCCCCGTCTCTCTCCCCACGACCCCCCTCTCTCTCCCCACGGCCCCCCTCTCTCTCCCCCCGGCCACCCTCTCAATTTACCCCCGGCCCCCCTCTATCTCCCCCTGGACCCCCTCTCTCTCCCCCCGGCCCCCCTCTCTCTCCACACGGCCCCCTCTCACTCCACACGGCCCCCCTCTCTCTCCCCACGGCCCCTCTCTCTCTCCCCACGGCCCCCCTCTCTCTCCCCACGGCCCCCCTCTCTTTCCCCCGGCCCCCCTCTCTCTACCACCGGCCCCGCTCTCTCTCCCCACGGCACCCCTCTCTCTCCCCCCGGCCCCCCTCTCTCTCCCCCCGGCCCTCCTCTCTCTCCCCCCGGCCCCCCTCTCTTTCCCCCCCGGCCCCCCTCGCTCTCCTCCCGGCCCCCCTCGCTCTCCCCCCGGCCCCCCTCTCTCTCCCCCCGGCCCCCGTCTCTCTCCCCCGGCCCCCCTCTCTCTCCCCCCGGCCCCCCTCTCTCTCCCCCCGGCCCCCCTTTCTCTCCCACCGGCCCCCCTCTCTCTCCCCCCGGCCCCCCTCTCTCTCCCCACGGCCCCCCTCTCTCTCCCCACGGCCCCCCTATCTCTCCCCCCGGCCCCCCTCTCTCTCCCCCCGGCCCCCCTCTCTCTCCCCCCGTCCCCCCTCTCTCTCCCCCGGCCCCCCTCTCTCTCACCCCGGCCCCCCTCTCTCTCCCGCCGGCCCCCCTCTCTCTCCCACCGGCCCCCCTCTCTCTCCCGCCGGCCCCCCTCTCTCTCCCCCCGCCCCCCCTCTCTCTCCACACGGCCCCCCTCTCACTCCACACGGCCCCCCTCTCTCTGCCCCTGGCCCCCCTCTCTCTCCCCCAGGCCCCCCTCTCTCTCCCCCCGTCCCCCCTCTCTCTCCCCCGGCCCCCCTCTCTCTCACCCCGGCCCCCCTCTCTCTCCCGCCGGCCCCCCTCTCTCTCCCACCGGCCCCCCTCTCTCTCCCCCCGGCCCCCCTCTCTCTCCCCCCGCCCCCCCTATCTCTCCACACGGCCCCCCTCTCACTCCACACGGCCCCCCTCTCTCTCCCCCCGCCCCCCCTATCTCTCCACACGGCCCCCCTCTCACTCCACACGGCCCCCCTCTCTCTCCCCACGACCCCCCTCTCTCTCCCCACGGCCCCCCTCTCTCTCCCCCCGGCCACCCTCTCAATTTACCCCCGGCCCCCCTCTATCTCCCCCTGGACCCCCTCTCTCTCCCCCCGGCCCCCCCTCTCTCTCCACACGGCCCCCCTCTCACTCCACACGGCCCCCCTCTCTCTCCCCACGGCCCCTCTCTCTCTCCCCACGGCCCCCCTCTCTCTCCCACGGCCCCCCTCTCTTTCCCCCGGCCCCCCTCTCTCTACCACCGGCCCCGCTCTCTCTCCCCACGGCACCCCTCTCTCTCCCCCCGGCCCCCCTCTCTCTCCCCCCGGCCCTCCTCTCTCTCCCCCCGGCCCCCCTCTCTTTCCCCCCGGCCCCCCTCGCTCTCCTCCCGGCCCCCCCTCGCTTTCCCCCCGGCCCCCCTCTCTGTCCCCCCGGCCCCCGTCTCTCTCCCCCCGGCCCCCCTCTCTCTCCCCCCGGCCCCCCTCTCTCTCCCCCCGGCCCCCCTTTCTCTCCCACCGGCCCCCCTCTCTCTCCCCCCGGCCCCCCTCTCTCTCCCCACGGCCCCCCTCTCTCTCCCCACGGCCCCCCTATCTCTCCCCCCGGCCCCCCTCTCTCTCCCCCCGGCCCCCCTCTCTCTCCCCCCGTCCCCCCTCTCTCTCCCCGGCCCCCCTCTCTCTCACCCCGGCCCCCCTCTCTCTCCCGCCGTCCCCCCTCTCTCTCCCACCGGCCCCCCTCTCTCTCCCGCCGGCCCCCCTCTCTCTCCCCCCGCCCCCCCTCTCTCTCCACACGGCCCCCCTCTCACTCCACACGGCCCCCATCTCTCTGCCCACGGCCCCCCTCTCTTTCCCCACGGCCCCCTCTCTCTTCCCATGGCCCCCCTCTCTCTCACCACGGCCGCCCTCTCTCTCCCCCCGGCCCCCCTCTCTCTGCCCCCGGCCCCCCTCTCTCTCTCCCCCCAGCCCCCCTCTCTCTCTTCCCGGCCCCCCTCTCTCTCCCCCCGGCCCCCCTCTCTCTCCCCCCGGCCCCCCTCTTTCTCCCCGCGGCCCCCCTCTCTCTCCCCCTGCCCCCCCTCTCTCTACCCCCGGCCCCCCTCTCTCTCCCCCCGGACCCCCTCTCTTTCTCCCCCCGGCCCCCCGCTCTCTCCACCCGGCCCCCCTCTCTCTCTCCCCGGCCCCCCTCGCTCTCCCCCCGGACCCCCTCTCTCTCCCCCCGGCCCCCCTCTCTATCCCCCCGGCCCCCCTCTCTCCCCACGGCCCCCCTCTCTCTACCGCCGGCCCCCCTCTCTCTCCCACCGGCCCACCTCTCTCTCCCCACGGCCCCCTCTCTCTCCTCCCGGCCCCCCTCTCTCTCCCCCGGCCCCCCTCTCTCTCCCCCCGGCCCCCCTCTCTCTCCCCCGGCCCCCCTCTCTCTCACCCCGGCCCACCTCTCTCTCCCGTCGGCCCCCCTCTCTCTCCCACCGGCCCCCCTCTCTCTCCCCCCGGCCCCCTCTCTCTCCCCCCGGCCCCACTCTCTCTCCACACGGCCCCTCTCTCACTCCACACGGCCCCCCTCTCTCTCCCCACGGCCCCCCCTCTCTCACCACGGGCGCCCTCTCTCTCCCCCCGGCCCCCCTCTCTCTCCCCCCGGCCCACCTCTCTCTCTCCCCTCCAGCCCCCCTCTCTCTGCCCGCGGCCCCCCTCTCTCTCCCCACGGCCCCCCAATCTGTCCCCACGGCCCCCCTCTCTCTCCAAACGGCCCCCCTTTCTCTCCCCACGGCCCCTCTCTCTCTACCCCCGGCCCCCCTCTATCTCCCCCTGGACCCCCTCTCTCTCCCCCCGGCCCCCCTCTCTCTCCACACGGCCCCCATCTCACTCCACACGGCCCCCCTCTCTCTCCCCACGGCCCCCCTCTCTCTCCCCACGGCCCCTTCTCTCTCCCCAAGGCCCCCCTCTCTCTCCCCACGGCCCCCCTCTCTTTCCCCCCGGCCCCCCTCTCTCTACCACCGGCCCCGCTCTCTCTCCCCCCGGCCCCCCACTCTCTTCCCACGGCCCCCCTTTCTCTCCCCACGGCCCCACTCTCTCTCTCCACGGCCCCCCTCTCTCTCCCCACGGCCCCCCTCTCTCTCCCCACGGCCCCCCTCTCTCTCCCCACGACCCCCCTGTCTCTCCCCACGGCCCCCTTCTCTCTCCCCCGGCCCCCCTCTCTTTACCCCCGGCCCCCCTCTATCTCCCCCTGGACCCCCTCTCTCTCCCCCCGGCCCCCCTCTCTCTCCACACGGCCCCCCACTCACTCCACACGGCCCCCCTCTCTCTCCCCACGGCCCCCCTCTCTCTCCCCACGGCCCCCTCTCTCTCCCCACGGCCCACCTCTCTCTCCCCACGGCCCCCCTCTCTCTCCCCCTGGCCCCCCTCTCTCTCCCCCAGGCCCCCCTCTCTCTCCCCCCGTCCCCCTTCTCTCTCCCCCGGCCCCCCTCTCTCTCACCCCGGCCCCCCTCTCTCTCCCGCCGGCCCCCCTCTCTCTCCCACCGGCCCCCCTCTCTCTCCCCCCGGCCCCCCTCTCTCTCCCCCCGCCCCCCCTATCTCTCCACACGGACCCCCTCTCACTCCACACGGCCCCCCTCTCTCTCCCCACGGCCCCCCTCTCTTTCCCCACAGCCCCCTCTCTCTCCCCACGGCCCCCCGATCTCTCACCACGGCCGCCCTCTCTCTCCCCCCGGCCCCCCTCTCTCTGCCCCCGGCCCCCCTCTCTCTCTCCCCCCAGCCCCCCTCTCTCTCTTCCCCGGCCTCCCTCTCTCTCCCCCGGCCCCCCTCTCTCTCCCCCGGCCCCCCTCTTTCTCCCCGCGGCCCCCCTCTCTCTCCCCCTGCCCCCCCTCTCTCTACCCCCGGCCCCCCTCTCTCTCCCCCCGGACCCCCTCTCTCTCCCCCCGGCCCCCCGCTCTCTCCACCCGGCCCCCCTCTCTCTCCCCCCGGCCCCCCTCGCTCTCCCCCCGGCCCCCCTCTCTCTCCCCCCGGCCCGCCTCTCTCTCCCCCCGGCCCCCCTCTCTCTGCCCCCGGCCCCCCTCTCTCTGCCCCCGGCCCCCCTCTCTATGCCCCCGGCCCCCCTTTCTCTGCCCCCGGCCCCCCTTTCTCTGCCCCCGGCCCCCTCTCTCTGCCCCCAGCCCCCCTCTCTCTGCCCCCAGCCCCCCTCTCTCTCCCTCCGGCCCCCCTCTCTATCCCGCCGGCCCCCCTCTCTCTCCCCCCGGCCCCCCTCTCTCTTCCCCCGGCCCCCCTCTCTCTCCCCACGGCCCCCCTCTCTCTCCTGCCGGCCCCCCTCTCTCTCCCCCTGGCCCCCCCTCTCTCCCCCCGGCCCCCCTCTCTCTCCCCCCGGCCTCCCTCTCTCTCCCCCCAGCCCCCCTCTCTCTCCCTCGGCCCCCCTCTCTCTCCCCACGGCCCCCTCTCTCTCCCCACGGCCCCCCTCTCTCTCCCCACGGCCCCCCTCTCTTTCCCCCGGCCCCCCTCTCTCTACCACCGGCCCCCCTCTCTCTCCCCACGGCACCCCTCTCTCTCCCCCCGGCCCCCCTCTCTCTCCCCGCGGCCCTCATCTCTCTCCCCCCGGCCCCCCTCTCTTTCCCCCCGGCCCCCCTCGCTCTCCTCCCGGCCCCCCTCGATCTCGCCCCGGCCCACCTCTCTCTCCCCCCGGCCCCCGTCTCTTTCCCCCCGGCCCCCCTCTCTCTCCCCCCGGCCCCCGTCTCTCTCCCCCCGGCCCCACTCTCTCTCCCCCCGGCCCCCCTTTCTCTCCCACCGGCGCCCCTCTCTCTCCCCCCGGCCCCCCTCTCTCTCCCCACGGCCCCCCTCTCTCTCCCCCCGGCCCCCCTCTCTCTCCCCCCGGCCCCCCTCTCTCTCACCCCGGCCCCCCTCTCTCTCCCGCCGGCCCCCCTCTCTCTCCCACCGGCCCCCCTCTCTCTCCCCCCGGCCCCCCTCTCTCTCCCCCCGCCCCCCCTCCCTCTCCCCCCGGCCCCCCTCTCTCTCCCCCGGCCCCCGTCTCTCTCCCCCCGGCCCCCCTCTCTCTCCCCCCGGCCCCCTCTCTCTCCCCCCAGCCCCCCTTTCTCTCCCACCGGCCCCCCTCTATCTCCCCCCGGCCCCCCTCTCTCTCCCCACGGCCCCCCTCTCTCCCCACGGCCCCCCTCTCTCTCCCCCCGGCCCCCTCTCTCTCCCCCCGGCCCCCCTCTCTCTCCCCCGTCCCCCTCTCTCTCCCCCGGCCCCCCTCTCTCTCACCCCGGCCCCCCTCTCTCTCCCACGGGCCCCCCTCTCTCTCCCCCCAGCCCCCCTCTCTCTCCCCCCGCCCCCCCTCTCTCTCCGCACGGCCCCCCTCTCACTCCACACGGCCCCCCTCTCTCTCCCCACGGCCCCCCTTTCTCTCCCCACGGCCCCCCTCTCTCTCCCCACGGCCCCCCTCTCTCTCCCCACGGCCCCCCTCTCTCTCCCCACGGCCCCCCTCTCTGTCGCCACGGCCCCCCTTTCTCTCCCCATGGCCCCCGTCTCTCTCCCCACGACCCCCCTCTCTCTCCCCACGGCCCCCCTCTCTCTCCCCCCGGCCACCCTCTCAATTTACCCCCGGCCCCCCTCTATCTCCCCCTGGACCCCCTCTATCTCCCCCCGGCCCCCCTCTCTCTCCACACGGCCCCCCTCTCACTCCACACGGCCCCCCTCTCTCTCCCCACGGCCCCTCTCTCTCTCCCCACGGCCCCCCTCTCTCTCCCCACGGCCCCCCTCTCTTTCCCCCGGCCCCCCTCTCTCTACCACCGGCCCCGCTCTCTCTCCCCACGGCACCCCTCTCTCTCCCCCCGGCCCCCCTCTCTCTTCCCCCGGCCCCCCTCTCTCTCCCCACGGCCCCCCTCTCTCTCCTGCCGGCCCCCCTCTCTCTCCCCCTGGCCCCCCCTCTCTCCCCCCGGCCCCCCTCTCTCTCCCCCCGGCCTCCCTCTCTCTCCCCCCAGCCCCCCTCTCTTTCCCTCGGCCCCCCTCTCTCTCCCCACGGCCCCCTCTCTCTCCCCACGGCCCCCCTCTCTCTCCCCACGGCCCCCCTCTCTTTCCCCCGGCCCCCCTCTCTCTACCACCGGCCCCCTCTCTCTCCCCACGGCACCCCTCTCTCTCCCCCCGGCCCCCCTCTCTCTCCCCGCGGCCCTCATCTCTCTCCCCCCGGCCCCCCTCTCTTTCCCCCCGGCCCCCGTCGCTCTCCTCCCGGCCCCCCTCGATCTCGCCCCGGCCCACCTCTCTCTCTCCCCGGCCCCCGTCTCTTTCCCCCCGGCCCCCCTCTCTCTCCCCCCGGCCCCCGTCTCTCTCCCCCCGGCCCCACTCTCTCTCCCCCCGGCCCCCCTTTCTCTCCCACCGGCCCCCCTCTCTCTCCCCCCGGCCCCCCTCTCTCTCCCCACGGCCCCCCTCTCTCTCCCCCCGGCCCCCCTCTCTCTCCCCCCGGCCCCCCTCTCTCTCACCCCGGCCCCCCTCTCTCTCCCGCCGTCCCCCCTCTCTCTCCCACCGGCCCCCCTCTCTCTCCCGCCGGCCCCCCTCTCTCTCCCCCCGCCCCCCCTCTCTCTCCACACGGCCCCCCTCTCACTCCACACGGCCCCCATCTCTCTGCCCACGGCCCCCCTCTCTTTCCCCACGGCCCCCTCTCTCTTCCCATGGCCCCCCCTCTCTCTCACCACGGCCGCCCTCTCTCTCCCCCCGGCCCCCCTCTCTCTGCCCCCGGCCCCCCTCTCTCTCTCCCCCAGCCCCCCTCTCTCTCTTCCCGGCCCCCCTCTCTCTCCCCCCGGCCCCCCTCTCTCTCCCCCCGGCCCCGCTCTTTCTCCCCGCGGCCCCCCTCTCTCTCCCCCTGCCCCCCCTCTCTCTACCCCCGGCCCCCCTCTCTCTCCCCCCGGACCCCCTCTCTTTCTCCCCCCGGCCCCCCGCTCTCTCCACCCGGCCCCCCTCTCTCTCTCCCCGGCCCCCCTCGCTCTCCCCCCGGACCCCCTCTCTCTCCCCCCGGCCCCCCTCTCTATCCCCCCGGCCCCCCTCTCTCCCCACGGCCCCCCTCTCTCTACCGCCGGCCCCCCTCTCTCTCCCACCGGCCCACCTCTCTCTCCCCACGGCCCCCTCTCTCTCCTCCCGGCCCCCCTCTCTCTCCCCCCGGCCCCCCTCTCTCTCCCCCCGGCCCCCCTCTCTCTCCCCCGGCCCCCCTCTCTCTCACCCCGGCCCACCTCTCTCTCCCGTCGGCCCCCCTCTCTCTCCCACCGGCCCCCCTCTCTCTCCCCCCGGCCCCCTCTCTCTCCCCCCGGCCCCACTCTCTCTCCACACGGCCCCTCTCTCACTCCACACGGCCCCCCTCTCTCTCCCCACGGCCCCCCCCTCTCTCACCACGGGCGCCCTCTCTCTCCCCTCGGCCCCCCTCTCTCTCCCCCCGGCCCACCTCTCTCTCTCCCCTCCAGCCCCCCTCTCTCTGCCCGCGGCCCCCCTCTCTCTCCCCACGGCCCCCCAATCTGTCCCCACGGCCCCCTCTCTCTCCAAACGGCCCCCCTTTCTCTCCCCACGGCCCCTCTCTCTCTACCCCCGGCCCCCCTCTATCTCCCCCTGGACCCCCTCTCTCTCCCCCCGGCCCCCCTCTCTCTCCACACGGCCCCCATCTCACTCCACACGGCCCCCCTCTCTCTCCACGGCCCCCCTCTCTCTCCCCACGGCCCCTTCTCTCTCCCCAAGGCCCCCCTCTCTCTCCCCACGGCCCCCCTCTCTTTCCCCCCGGCCCCCCTCTCTCTACCACCGGCCCCGCTCTCTCTCCCCCCGGCCCCCCACTCTCTCCCCACGGCCCCCCTTTCTCTCCCCACGGCCCCACTCTCTCTCTCCACGGCCCCCCTCTCTCTCCCCACGGCCCCCCTCTCTCTCCCCACGGCCCCCCTCTCTCTCCCCACGACCCCCCTGTCTCTCCCCACGGCCCCCTTCTCTCTCCCCCCGGCCCCCCTCTCTTTACCCCCGGCCCCCCTCTATCTCCCCCTGGACCCCCTCTCTCTCCCCCCGGCCCCCCTCTCTCTCCACACGGCCCCCCACTCACTCCACACGGCCCCCCTCTCTCTCCCCACGGCCCCCCTCTCTCTCCCCACGGCCCCCTCTCTCTCCCCACGGCCCACCTCTCTCTCCCCACGGCCCCCCTCTCTCTCCCCCTGGCCCCCCTCTCTCTCCCCCAGGCCCCCCTCTCTCTCCCCCCGTCCCCCCTCTCTCTCCCCCGGCCCCCCTCTCTCTCACCCCGGCCCCCCTCTCTCTCCCGCCGGCCCCCCTCTCTCTCCCACCGGCCCCCCTCTCTCTCCCCCCGGCCCCCCTCTCTCTCCCCCCGCCCCCCCTATCTCTCCACACGGACCCCCTCTCACTCCACACGGCCCCCCTCTCTCTCCCCACGGCCCCCCTCTCTTTCCCCACGGCCCCCTCTCTCTCCCCACGGCCCCCCGATCTCTCACCACGGCCGCCCTCTCTCTCCCCCCGGCCCCCCTCTCTCTGCCCCCGGCCCCCCTCTCTCTCTCCCCCCAGCCCCCCTCTCTCTCTTCCCGGCCCCCCTCTCTCTCCCCCCGGCCCCCCTCTCTCTCCCCCCGGCCCCCCTCTTTCTCCCCGCGGCCCCCCTCTCTCTCCCCCTGCCCCCCCTCTCTCTACCCCCGGCCCCCCTCTCTCTCCCCCGGACCCCCTCTCTCTCCCCCCGGCCCCCCGCTCTCTCCACCCGGCCCCCCTCTCTCTCCCCCCGGCCCCCCTCGCTCTCCCCCCGGCCCCCCTCTCTCTCCCCCCGGCCCGCCTCTCTCTCCCCCCGGCCCCCCTCTCTCTGCCCCCGGCCCCCCTCTCTCTGCCCCCGGCCCCCCTCTCTATGCCCCCGGCCCCCCTTTCTCTGCCCCCGGCCCCCCTTTCTCTGCCCCCGGCCCCCTCTCTCTGCCCCCAGCCCCCCTCTCTCTGCCCCCAGCCCCCCTCTCTCTCCCTCCGGCCCCCCTCTCTATCCCGCCGGCCCCCCTCTCTCTCCCCCCGGCCCCCCTCTCTCTTCCCCCGGCCCCCCTCTCTCTCCCCACGGCCCCCCTCTCTCTCCTGCCGGCCCCCCTCTCTCTCCCCCTGGCCCCCCCTCTCTCCCCCCGGCCCCCCTCTCTCTCCCCCCGGCCTCCCTCTCTCTCCCCCCAGCCCCCCTCTCTCTCCCTCGGCCCCCCTCTCTCTCCCCACGGCCCCCTCTCTCTCCCCACGGCCCCCCTCTCTCTCCCCACGGCCCCCCTCTCTTTCCCCGGCCCCCCTCTCTCTACCACCGGCCCCCCTCTCTCTCCCCACGGCACCCCTCTCTCTCCCCCCGGCCCCCCTCTCTCTCCCCGCGGCCCTCATCTCTCTCCCCCCGGCCCCCCTCTCTTTCCCCCCGGCCCCCCTCGCTCTCCTCCCGGCCCCCCTCGATCTCGCCCCGGCCCACCTCTCTCTCCCCCCGGCCCCCGTCTCTCTCCCCCCGGCCCCCCTCTCTCTCCCCACGGCCCCCCTCTCTCTCCCCCCGGCCCCCCTCTCTCTCCCCCCGGCCCCCCTCTCTCTCACCCCGGCCCCCCTCTCTCTCCCGCCGGCCCCCCTCTCTCTCCCACCGGCCCCCCTCTCTCTCCCCCCGGCCCCCCTCTCTCTCCCCCCGCCCCCCTCGCTCTCCCCCCGGCCCCCCTCTCTATCCCCCCGGCCCCCGTCTCTCTCCCCCCGGCCCCCCTCTCTCTCCCCCCGGCCCCCTCTCTCTCCCCCCAGCCCCCCTTTCTCTCCCACCGGCCCCCCTCTATCTCCCCCCGGCCCCCCTCTCTCTCCCCACGGCCCCCCTCTCTCCCCACGGCCCCCCTCTCTCTCCCCCCGGCCCCCCTCTCTCTCCCCCCGGCCCCCCTCTCTCTCCCCCCGTCCCCCCTCTCTCTCCCCCGGCCCCCCTCTCTCTCACCCCGGCCCCCCTCTCTCTCCCACGGGCCCCCCTCTCTCTCCCCCCAGCCCCCCTCTCTCTCCCCCCGCCCCCCCTCTCTCTCCGCACGGCCCCCCTCTCACTCCACACGGCCCCCCTCTCTCTCCCCACGGCCCCCCTTTCTCTCCCCACAGCCCCCCTCTCTCTCCCCACGGCCCCCCTCTCTCTCCCCACGGCCCCCCTCTCTCTCCCCACGGCCCCCCTCTCTGTCGCCACGGCCCCCCTCTCTCTCCGCATGGCCCCCGTCTCTCTCCCCACGACCCCCCTCTCTCTCCCCACGGCCCCCCTCTCTCTCCCCCCGGCCACCCTCTCAATTTACCCCCGGCCCCCCTCTATCTCCCCCTGGACCCCCTCTATCTCCCCCCGGCCCCCCTCTCTCTCCCCCGGCCCCCCTCTCTCTCACCCCGGCCCCCCTCTCTCTCCCACGGGCCCCCCTCTCTCTCCCCCCAGCCCCCCTCTCTCTCCCCCCGCCCCCCCTCTCTCTCCGCACGGCCCCCCTCTCACTCCACACGGCCCCCCTCTCACTCCACACGGCCCCCCTCTCTCTCCCCACGGCCCCTCTCTCTCTCCCCACGGCCCCCCTCTCTCTCCCCACGGCCCCCCTCTCTTTCCCCCGGCCCCCCTCTCTCTACCACCGGCCCCGCTCTCTCTCCCCACGGCACCCCTCTCTCTCCCCCCGGCCCCCCTCTCTCTCCCCCCGGCCCTCCTCTCTCTCCCCCCGGCCCCCCTCTCTTTCCCCCCGGCCCCCCTCGCTCTCCTCCCGGCCCCCCTCGCTCTCCCCCCGGCCCCCCTCTCTCTCCCCCCGGCCCCCGTCTCTCTCCCCCCGGCCCCCCTCTCTCTCCCCCCGGCCCCCCTCTCTCTCCCCCGGCCCCCCTTTCTCTCCCACCGGCCCCCCTCTCTCTCCCCCCGGCCCCCCTCTCTCTCCCCACGGCCCCCCTCTCTCTCCCCACGGCCCCCCTCTCTCTCCCCCCGGCCCCCCTCTCTCTCCCCCCGGCCCCCCTCTCTCTCCCCCCGTCCCTCCTCTCTCTCCCCCGGCCCCCCTCTCTCTCACCCCGGCCCCCCTCTCTCTCCCGCCGGCCCCCCTCTCTCTCCCACCGGCCCCCCTCTCTCTCCCGCCGGCCCCCCTCTCGCTCCCCCCGCCCCCCCTCTCTCTCCACACGGCCCCCCTCTCACTCCACACGGCCCCCCTCTCTCTGCCCACGGCCCCCCTCTCTTTCCCCACGGCCCCCTCTCTCTCCCCATGGCCCCCCTCTCTCTCACCACGGCCGCCCTCTCTCTCCCCCCGGCCCCCCTCTCTCTGCCCCCGGCCCCCCTCTCTCTCTCCCCCCAGCCCCCCTCTCTCTCTTCCCGGCCCCCCTCTCTCTCCCCCCGGCCCCCCTCTCTCTCCCCCCGGCCCCCCTCTTTCTCCCCGCGGCCCCCCTCTCTCTCCCCCTGCCCCCCCTCTCTCTACCCCCGGCCCCCCTCTCTCTCCCCCCGGACCCCCTCTCTTTCTCCCCCCGGCCCCCCGCTCTCTCCACCCGGCCCCCCTCTCTCTCTCCCCGGCCCCCCTCGCTCTCCCCCCGGACCCCCTCTCTCTCCCCCCGGCCCCCCTCTCTATCCCCCCGGCCCCCCTCTCTCCCCACGGCCCCCCTCTCTCTCCCGCCGGCCCCCCTCTCTCTCCCACCGGCCCACCTCTCTCTCCCCACGGCCCCCTCTCTCTCCTCCCGGCCCCCCTCTCTCTCCCCCGGCCCCCCTCTCTCTCCCCCCGGCCCCCCTCTCTCTCCCCCGGCCCCCCTCTCTCTCACCCCGGCCCCCCTCTCTCTCCCGTCGGCCCCCCTCTCTCTCCCACCGGCCCCCCTCTCTCTCCCCCCGGCCCCCTCTCTCTCCCCCCGGCCCCACTCTCTCTCCACACGGCCCCTCTCTCACTCCACACGGCCCCCCTCTCTCTCCCCACGGCCCCCCCCTCTCTCACCACGGCCGCCCTCTCTCTCCCCCCGGCCCCCCTCTCTCTCCCCCCGGCCCACCTCTCTCTCTCCCCTCCAGCCCCCCTCTCTCTGCCCGCGGCCCCCCTCTCTCTCCCCACGGCCCCCCAATCTGTCCCCACGGCCCCCCTCTCTCTCCAAACGGCCCCCCTTTCTCTCCCCACGGCCCCTCTCTCTCTACCCCCGGCCCCCCTCTATCTCCCCCTGGACCCCCTCTCTCTCCCCCCGGCCCCCCTCTCTCTCCACACGGCCCCCATCTCACTCCACACGGCCCCCCTCTCTCTCCCCACGGCCCCCCTCTCTCTCCCCACGGCCCCTTCTCTCTCCCCAAGGCCCCCCTCTCTCTCCCCACGGCCCCCCTCTCTTTCCCCCCGGCCCCCCTCTCTCTACCACCGGCCCCGCTCTCTCTCCCCCCGGCCCCCCACTCTCTCCCCACGGCCCCCCTTTCTCTCCCCACGGCCCCACTCTCTCTCTCCACGGCCCCCCTCTCTCTCCCCACGGCCCCCCTCTCTCTCCCCACGGCCCCCCTCTCTCTCCCCACGACCCCCCTGTCTCTCCCCACGGCCCCCTTCTCTCTCCCCCCGGCCCCCCTCTCTTTACCCCCGGCCCCCCTCTATCTCCCCCTGGACCCCCTCTCTCTCCCCCCGGCCCCCCTCTCTCTCCACACGGCCCCCCACTCACTCCACACGGCCCCCCTCTCTCTCCCCACGGCCCCCCTCTCTCTCCCCACGGCCCCCTCTCTCTCCCCACGGCCCCCCTCTCTCTCCCCACGGCCCCCCTCTCTCTCCCCCTGGCCCCCCTCTCTCTCCCCCAGGCCCCCCTCTCTCTCCCCCCGTCCCCCCTCTCTCTCCCCCGGCCCCCCTCTCTCTCACCCCGGCCCCCCTCTCTCTCCCGCCGGCCCCCCTCTCTCTCCCACCGGCCCCCCTCTCTCTCCCCCCGGCCCCCCTCTCTCTCCCCCCGCCCCCCCTATCTCTCCACACGGCCCCCCTCTCACTCCACACGGCCCCCCTCTCTCTCCCCACGGCCCCCCTCTCTTTCCCCACGGCCCCCTCTCTCTCCCCACGGCCCCCCGATCTCTCACCACGGCCGCCCTCTCTCTCCCCCGGGCCCCCCTCTCTCTGCCCCCGGCCCCCCTCTCTCTCTCCCCCCAGCCCCCCTCTCTCTCTTCCCGGCCCCCCTCTCTCTCCCCCCGGCCCCCCTCTCTCTCCCCCCGGCCCCCCTCTTTCTCCCCGCGGCCCCCCTCTCTCTCCCCCTGCCCCCCCTCTCTCTACCTCCGGCCCCCCTCTCTCTCCCCCCGGACCCCCTCTCTCTCCCCCCGGCCCCCCGCTCTCTCCACCCGGCCCCCCTCTCTCTCCCCCCGGCCCCCCTCGCTCTCCCCCCGGCCCCCCTCTCTCTCCCCCCGGCCCGCCTCTCTTTCCCCCCGGCCCCCCTCTCTCTGCCCCCGGCCCCCCTCTCGCTGCCCCCGGCCCCCCTCTCTATGCCCCCGGCCCCCCTTTCTCTGCCCCCGGCCCCCCTTTCTCTGCCCCCGGCCCCCTCTCTCTGCCCCCAGCCCCCCTCTCTCTGCCCCCAGCCCCCCTCTCTCTCCCTCCGGCCCCCCTCTCTATCCCGCCGGCCCCCCTCTCTCTCCCCCCGGCCCCCCTCTCTCTTCCCCCGGCCCCCCTCTCTCTCCCCACGGCCCCCCTCTCTCTCCCCCCGGCCTCCCTCTCTCTCCCCCCAGCCCCCCTCTCTCTCCCTCGGCCCCCCTCTCTCTCCCCACGGCCCCCTCTCTCTCCCCACGGCCCCCCTCTCTCTCCCCACGGCCCCCCTCTCTTTCCCCCGGCCCCCCTCTCTCTACCACCGGCCCCCCTCTCTCTCCCCACGGCACCCCTCTCTCTCCCCCCGGCCCCCCTCTCTCTCCCCGCGGCCCTCATCTCTCTCCCCCCGGCCCCCCTCTTTCTCCCCCCGCCCCCCCTATCTCTCCACACGGCCCCCCTCTCACTCCACACGGCCCCCCTCTCTCTCCCCACGGCCCCCCTCTCTTTCCCCACGGCCCCCTCTCTCTCCCCACGGCCCCCCGATCTCTCACCACGGCCGCCCTCTCTCTCCCCCCGGCCCCCCTCTCTCTGCCCCCGGCCCCCCTCTCTCTCTCCCCCCAGCCCCCCTCTCTCTCTTCCCGGCCCCCCTCTCTCTCCCCCCGGCCCCCCTCTCTCTCCCCCCGGCCCCCCTCTTTCTCCCCGCGGCCCCCCTCTCTCTCCCCCTGCCCCCCCTCTCTCTACCCCCGGCCCCCCTCTCTCTCCCCCCGGACCCCCTCTCTCTCCCCCCGGCCCCCCGCTCTCTCCACCCGGCCCCCCTCTCTCTCCCCCCGGCCCCCCTCGCTCTCCCCCCGGCCCCCCTCTCTCTCCCCCCGGCCCGCCTCTCTCTCCCCCCGGCCCCCCTCTCTCTGCCCCCGGCCCCCCTCTCTCTGCCCCCGGCCCCCCTCTCTATGCCCCCGGCCCCCCTTTCTCTGCCCCCGGCCCCCCTTTCTCTGCCCCCGGCCCCCTCTCTCTGCCCCCATCCCCCCTCTCTCTGCCCCCAGCCCCCCTCTCTCTCCCTCCGGCCCCCCTCTCTATCCCGCCGGCCCCCCTCTCTCTCCCCCCGGCCCCCCTCTCTCTTCCCCCGGCCCCCCTCTCTCTCCCCACGGCCCCCCTCTCTCTCCTGCCGGCCCCCCTCTCTCTCCCCCTGGCCCCCCCTCTTTCCCCCCGGCCCCCCTCTCTCTCCCCCCGGCCTCCCTCTCTCTCCCCCCAGCCCCCCTCTCTCTCCCTCGGCCCCCCTCTCTCTCACCCCGGCCACCCTCTCTCTCCCGCCGGCCCCCTCTCTCTCCCACGGGCCCCCCTCTCTCTCCCCCCGGCCCCCCTCTCTCTCCCCCCGGCCCCCCTCTCTCTCCACACGGCCCCCCTCTCACTCCACACGGCCCCCCTCTCTCTCACCACGGCCCCCCTCTCTCTCCCCACGCCCCCCCTCTCTCTCCCCACGGCCCCCCTCTCTCTCACCACGGCCGCCCTCTCTCTCCCCCCGGCCCCCCTCCACTCTCCCCCCGGCCCCCCTCTCTCTCTCCCCCCAGCCCCCCTCTCTCTCCCCCCGGCCCCCCTCTCTCTCCCCCCGGCCCCCCTCTCTCTCCCCCCGGCCCCCCTCTTTCTCCCCGCGGCCCCCCTCTCTCTCCCCCTGGCCCCCCTCTCTCTACCCCCGGCCCCCCTCTCTCTCCCCCCGGCCCCCCTCGCTCTCCCCCCGGCCCCCCTCTCTCTCCCACCGGCCCCCCTCTCTATCCCCCCGGCGCCCCTCTCTCTCCCCACTGCCCCCCTCTCTCTCCCGCCGGCCCCCCTCTCTCTCCCACCGGCCCCCTCTCTCTCCCCACGGCCCCCCTCTCTCTCCCCACGGCCCGCCTCTCTCTCCCCCCGGCCCCCCTCTCTCTGCCCCCGGCCCCCTTCTCTCTGCCCCCGGCCCCCCTTTCTCTGCCCCTGGCCCCCCTCTCTCTGCCCCAGCCCCCCTCTCTCTGCCCCCAGCCCCCCTCTCTCTCCCTCCGGCCCCCCTCTCTCTCCCGCCGGCCCCCATCTCTCTCCCCTGGCCCCCCTCTCTCTCCCCCCGGCCCCCCTCTCTCTCCCCCCGGTCCCCCTCTCTCTCCAGCCGGCCCCCTCTCTCCCCCCTGGCCCCCCCTCTCTCCCCCCGGCCCCTCTCTCTCTCCCCCTGGCCCCCCTCTCTCTCCCTCTGGCCCCCCTCTCTATCCCCCCGGCCCCCCTCTCTATACCCCCGGCCCCCCTCTCTATCCCCCCGGCCCCCCTCTCTCTCCCCCGGCCCCCCTCTCTCTCCCCCGGCACCCCTCTCTCTCCACACGGCCCCCCTCTCTCTCCACACGGCCCCCCTCTCTCTCCACACGGCCCCCCTCTCTCCCCACGGCCCCCCTCTCTCTCCCCACGGCCCCCCTTTCTCTCCCCACGACCACCCTCTCTCTCCCCCGGCCCTCCTCTCTCTCCCCACGGCCCCCCTCTCTCTCCCCACGGCCCCCCTCTCTATCCCAACGGCCCCCCTCTCTCTCCCCACGGCCCCCCTCTCTCTCCCCACGGCCCCCCTCTCTCTCCCCCGGCCCCCCTCTCTCTCACCCTGGCCCCCTCTCTCTCCCTCCGGCCCCCCTCTCTCTACCCCCTGCCCCCCTCTATCTCCCCCTGGACCCCCTCTCTCCCCCCGGCCCCCCTCTCTCTCCACACGGCCCCCTCTCACTCCACACGGCCCCCCTCTCTCTCCCCACGGCCCCCCTCTCTCTCCCCACGGCCCCCTCTCTCTCCCCACGGCCCCCCTCTCTCTCCCCCCGGCCCCCCTCTCTTTCCCCCCGGCCCCCCTCGCTCTCCCCCCGGCCCCCCTCGCTCTCCCCCCGGCCCCCGTCTCTCTCCCCCCGGCCCCCCTCTCTCTCCCCCCGGCCCCCCTCTCTCTCCCCCCGGCCACCCTCTCTCTCCCCCCGGCCCCCCTCTCTCTCCCCCCGGCCCCCCTCTCTCTCCCTCCGGCCCCCCTCTCTCTCCCCCCGGCCCCCCTCTCTCTCCCACCGCCGCCCTCTCTCTCCCCCCGGCCCCCCTCTCTCTCCCCCGGCCCCCCTCTCTCTCCCGCCGGCCCCCCTCTCTCTCACTCCGGCCCCCCTCTCTCCCCCCCCGGCCCCCCTCTCTCTCCCCCCGGCCCCCCTCTCTCTCGCCCCGGCCCCCCTCTCTCTCCCCCCGGCCCCCCACTCTCTCCCCCCGGCCACCCTCTCTCTCCACCCGGCCCCCCTCTCTCTCCACCCGGCCCCCCTCTCTCTCCCCCCGGCCCCCTCTCTCTCCCCCCGGCCCCCCTCTCTCTCCACCCGCCCCCCTCTCTCTCCACCCCGGCCCCCTCTCTCTCCCCCCGGCCCCCCTCTCTCTCCAGCCAGCCCCCTCTCTCTCCCCCTGGCCCCCCCTCTCTCCCCCCGGCCCCTCTCTCTCTCCACCTGGCCCCCCTCTCTCTCCCTCTGGCCCCCTCTCTATCCCCCCGGCCCCCTCTCTATATCCCCGGCCCCCCTCTCTATCCCCCCGGCCCCCCTCTCTCTCCCCCCGGCCCGCCTCTCTCTCCCCCCGGCACCCTCTCTCTCCACACGGCCCCCCTCTCTCTCCACACGGCCCCCCTCTCTCTCCACACGGCCCCCCTCTCTCCCCACGGCCCCCCTCTCTCTCCCCACGGCCCCCCTTTCTCTCCCCACGACCCCCTCTCTCTCCCCACGGCCCTCCTCTCTCTCCCCACGGCCCCCCTCTCTCTCCCCACGGCCCCCCTCTCTATCCCAACGGCCCCCCTCTCTCTCCCCACGGCCCCCCTCTCTCTCCCCACGGCCCCCCTCTCTCTCCCCACGGCCCCCCTCTCTCTCCCCCCGGCCCCCCTCTCTCTCACCCTGGCCCCCCTCTCTCTCCCTCCGGCCCCCCTCTCTCTACCCCCGGCCCCCTCTATCTCCCCCTGGACCCCCTCTCTCTCCCCCCGGCCCCCCTCTCTCTCCACACGGCCCCCCTCTCACTCCACACGGCCCCCCTCTCTCTCCCCACGGCCCCCCTCTCTCTCCCCACGGCCCCCTCTCTCTCCCCACGGCCCCCCTCTCTCTCCCCACGGCCCCCTCTCTCTCCCCCCGGCCCCCTCTCTTTCCCCCCGGCCCCCCTCTCTCTCCCACCGGCCCCCCTCTCTATCCCCCCGGCGCCCCTCTCTCTCCCCCACTGCCCCCCTCTCTCTCCCGCCGGCCCCCCTCTCTCTCCCACCGGCCCCCCTCTCTCTCCCCACGGCCCCCCTCTCTCTCCCCACGGCCCGCCTCTCTCTCCCCCCGGCCCCCCTCTCTCTGCCCCCGGCCCCCTTCTCTCTGCCCCCGGCCCCCCTTTCTCTGCCCCTGGCCCCCCTCTCTCTGCCCCCAGCCCCCCTCTCTCTGCCCCCAGCCCCCTCTCTCTCCCTCCGCCCCCCTCTCTCTCCCGCCGGCCCCCATCTCTCTCCCCTGGCCCCCCTCTCTCTCCCCCCGGCCCCCCTCTCTCTCCCCCCGGTCCCCCTCTCTCTCCAGCCGGCCCCCTCTCTCTCCCCTGGCCCCCCCTCTCTCCCCCCGGCCCCTCTCTCTCTCCCCCTGGCCCCCTCTCTCTCCTCTGGCCCCTCTCTCTATCCCCCCGGCCCCCCTCTCTATACCCCCGGCCCCCCTCTCTATCCCCCCCGGCCCCCCTCCTCTCTCCCCCCGGCCCCCCTCTCTCTCCCCCCGGCACCCCTCTCTCTCCACACGGCCCCCCTCTCTCTCCACACGGCCCCCCTCTCTCTCCACACGGCCCCCCTCTCTCCCCACGGCCCCCCTCTCTCTCCCCACGGCCCCCCTTTCTCTCCCCACGACCACCCTCTCTCTCCCCACGGCCCTCCTCTCTCTCCCCACGGCCCCCTCTCTCTCCCCACGGCCCCCCTCTCTATCCCAACGGCCCCCCTCTCTCTCCCCACGGCCCCCCTCTCTCTCCCCACGGCCCCCCTCTCTCTCCCCCCGGCCCCCCTCTCTCTCACCCTGGCCCCCCTCTCTCTCCCTCCGGCCCCCCTCTCTCTACCCCCGGCCCCCCTCTATCTCCCCCTGGACCCCCTCTCTCTCCCCCCGGCCCCCCTCTCTCTCCACACGGCCCCCCTCTCTCTCCCCACGGCCCCCCTCTCTCTCCCCACGGCCCCCCTCTCTCTCCCACGGCCCCCCCTCTCTCTCCCCCGGCCCCCCCTCTCTTTCCCCCCAGCCCCCCTCGCTCTCCCCCCGGCCCCCCTCGCTCTCCCCCCGGCCCCCGTCTCTCTCCCCCCGGCCCCCCTCTCTCTCCCCCCGGCCCCCTCTCTCTCCCCCCGGCCACCCTCTCTCTCCCCCCGGCCCCCCTCTCTCTCCCCACGGCCCCCCTTTCTCTCCCCACGACCCCCCTCTCTCTCCCCACGGCCCTCCTCTCTCTCCCCACGGCCCCCCTCTCTCTCCCCACGGCCCCCCTCTCTATCCCAACGGCCCCCCTCTCTCTCCCCCCGGCCCCTGTCTCTCTCCCCCCGGCCCCCCTCTGTCTCCCCCCGGCCCCCCTCTCTCTCCCCCCGGCCCCCCTATCTCTCCCCCCGGCCCCCCTCTCTCCCCCCGGCCCCCCTCTCTCTCCTCCCGGCCCCCCTCTCTCTCCCACCGGCCTCCCTCTCTCTCCCCCCGGCCCCCCTCTCTCTCCCGCCCGCCCCCTCTCTCTCCCCCCGGCCCCCCTCTCTCTCTCCCCGGCCCCCCTCTCTCTACCCCCGGCCCCCCTCTCTCTCCCCCGGCCCCCCTCTCTCTCCCCCGGCCCCCCTCTCTCTCCCCCCGGCCCCCTTCTCTGTCCCCCCGGCCGCCCTCTCTCTCCCCCCGGCACCCCTCTCTCTCCCCCCGGCCCCCCTCTCTCTCCCCCCGGCCCCCTCTCTTTCCCCCCGGCCCCCCTCTCTCTACCACCTGCCCCCCTCTCTCTCCCCCCGGCACCCCTCTCTCTCCCCCCGGCCCCCCTCTCTCTTCCCCCGGCCCCCCTCTCTCTCCCCCCGGCCCCCCTCTCTTTCCCCCCGGCCCCCTCGCTCTCCTCCCGGCCCCCCTCGCTCTCCCCCCGCCCCCGTCTTTCCCCCCCCGGCCCCCCTCTCTCTCCCCCCGGCCCCCCTCTCTCTCCACCCGGCAATCCTTTCTCTCCCCCGGCCCCCCTCTCTCTCCCCCGGGCCCACCTCTCTCTCCCCACCGGCCTCCCTCTCTCTCCCCCCGGCCCCCCTCTCTCTCTCCCCGGCCCCCCTCTCTCTCCCGCCGGCCCCCCTCTCTCTCCCCCGGCCCCCCTCTCTCCCCCGGCCCCCCTCTCTCTCCCCCCGGCCCCCCTCTCTCTCCCCCCGGCCCCCCTCTCTCTTCCCCCGGCCCCCCTCTCTCTCCCCCCGGCCCCCCTCTCTCTCCACCCGGCCCCCCTCTCTCTCCACCCGGCCCCCCTCTCTCTCCCCCCGGCCCCCCTCTCTCTCCCCCCGGCCCCCTTCTCTCTCCCCCGGCCGCCCTCTCTCTCCCCCCGGCCCCCCTCTCTCTCCCCCCGGCACCCCTCTCTCTCCCCCCGGCCCCCCTCTCTCTCCCCCCGGCCCCCCTCTCTCTCCCCCCGGCCCCCCTCTCTTTCCCCCCGGCCCCCCTCTCTCTACCACCGGCCCCCCTCTCTCTCCCCCCGGCACCCCTCTCTCTCCCCCCGGCCCCCCTCTCTCTTCCCCCGGCCCCCTCTCTCTCCCCCCGGCCCCCCTCTCTTTCCCCCCGGCCCCCCTCACTCTCCTCCCGGCCCCCCTCGCTCTCCCCCCGGCCACCCTCTCTCTCCCCCCGGCCCCGTCTTTCCCCCCCGGCCCCCCTCTCTCTCCCCCCGGCCCCCCTCTCTCTCCCACCGGCATCCCTCTCTCTCCCCCCGGCCCCCCTCTCTCTCCCACCGGCCCCCTCTCTCTCTCCCCGGCCCCCCTCTCTCTCCCGCCGGCCCCCCCTCTCTCTCCCCCCGGCCCCCCTCTCTCTTCCAACGGCCCCCCTCTCTCTCCCCCGGCCCCCCTCTCTCTCCACCCGGCCCCCCTCTCTCTCCACCCGGCCCCCCTCTCTCTCCCCCCGGCCCCCCTCTCTCTCCCCCCGGCCCCCCGCTCTCTCCCCCCGGCCCCCCTCTCTCTCCCCCCGGCCCCCCTCTCTCTCCCCCCGGCCCCCTCTCTTTCCCCCGGCCCCCTCTCTCTCCCCACGGCCCCCTCTCTCCCCCACGGCCCCCCTCTCTCTCCCCCGGCCCCCCTCTCTCTCCCCCCGGCCCCCCTCTCTCTCCCCCCGGCCCCGCTCTCTCTCCCCCCGGCCCACCCCTCTCTCTACCCCCGGCCCCGCTCTCTCTCCCCACGGCCCCCCTCTCTCTCCCCACGGCCCCCTCTCTCTCCCCCCGGCCCCCCTCTCTCTCCCCCCGGCCCCCTCTCTCTCCCCCCGGCCCCCTTCTCTCTCCCCCGGCCGCCTCTCTCTCCCCCTGGCCCCCCTCTCTCTCCCCCGGCCCCCCTCTCTCTCCCTCCAGCCCCACTCTCTCTCCCCCGGCCCCCTCTCTCTCCCCCCGGCCCCCCTCTCTCTCCCCCCGGCCCCCCTCTCTCTCCCCCCGTCCCCCTCTCTTTCCCCCGGCCCCCCTCTCTCTACCACCGGCCCCCCTCTCTCTCCCCCCTAGCACCCCTCTCTCTCCCCCCGGCCCCCCCTCTCTCTTCCCCCGGCCCCCCTCTCTCTCCTCCCGGCCCCCCTCTCTTTCCCCCCGGCCCCCTCGCTCTCCCCCCTGGCCCCCCTCGCTCTCCCCCCGGCCCCCCTCTCTCTCCCCCCGGCCCCCGTCTCTCTCCCCCGGCCCCCCTCTCTCTCCCCCCGGCGCCCCTCTCTCTCCCCCCTGCAACCCTTTCTCTGCCCCCGGCCCCCCTCTCTCTCCCACCGGCCCCCCTCTCTCTCCCCCCGGCCCCCCTCTCTCTCCCACCGGCCTCCCTCTCTCTCCCCCCGGCCCCCCTCTCTCTCCCCCCGGCCCCCCTCTCTCTCCCGCCGGCCCCCCTCTCTCTCCCCGGCCCCCTTCTCTCTCCCCCCGGCCCCCCTCTCTCTCTCCCCGGCCCCCCTCTCTCTCCCCCCGCCCCCCTCTCTCTCCCCCGCCCCCCCTCTCTCTCCCCCCGGCCCCCCTCTCTCTCCACCCGGCCCCCCTCTCTCTCCACCCGGCCCCCCTCTCTCTCCCCCCGGCCCCCCTCTCTCTCCCCCCGGCCCCCCGCTCTCTCCCCCCGGCCGCCCTCTCTTTCCCCCCGGCCCCCCTCTCTCTCCCCCCGGCCGCCCTCTCTTTCCCCCCGGCCCCCCTCTCTCTCCACCCGGCAATCCTTTCTCTCCCCCGGCCCCCTCTCTCTCCCCCCGGCCCACCTCTCTCTCCCACCGGCCTCCCTCTCTCTCCCCCCGGCCCCCCTCTCTCTCTCCCGGCCCCCCTCTCTCTCCCGCCGGCCCCCCTCTCTCTCCCCCCGGCCCCCCGCTCTCTCCCCCCGCCCCCCTCTCTCTCCCCCCGGCCCCCCTCTCTCTCCCCCCGGCCGCCCTCTCTCTTTCCCCCCGGCCCCCCTCTCTCTCCCCCCGGCCCCCCTCTCTTTCCCCCCGGCCCCCCTCTCTCTCCCCACGGCCCCCCTCTCGCTCCCCCCGGCCCCCCTCTCTCTCCCCCGGCCCCCCTCTCTCTCCCGCCGGCCTCCCTCTCTCTACCCCCGGCCCTCCTCTCTCTCCCCCCCGGCCCCCCTCTCTCTCCCCTCGCCCCCCCTCTCTCTCCCCCCTGCCCCCCTCCCTCTCTCCCCGGCCCACCTCGCTCTCCCCTCGGCCCCCCTCTCTCTCCCCCCGGCCCCCTCTCTCTCCCCCCGGCCCCCCTCTCTCTCCCGCCGGCCTCCCTCTCTCTCCCCCGGCCTCCCTCTCTCTCCCCCCGGCCCCCCTCTCTCTCCCGCTGGCCCCCTCTCTCTCCCCCCGGCCCCCCTCTCTCTCCCCCCGGCCCCCCTCTCTCTCCCCCAGGCCCCCCTCTCTCTCCCCCCGGCCCCCCTCTCTCTCCCCCCGGCCCCCCTCTCTCTCCCCCCGGCCCCCCTCTCTCTCCACCCAGCCCCCCTCTCTCTCCACCCTGCCCCCCTCTCTCTCCCTCCGGCCCCCCTCTCTCTCCCCCCGGCCCCCCTCTTTCTCCCCCCCGGCCCCCCTCTCTTTACCCCCGGCCCCCCTCTCTCTCCCCCCCGGCCCCCCTCTCTCTCCCCCCGGCCCCCTTCTCTCTCCCCCCGGCCGCCCTCTCTCTCCCCCCGGCCCCCCTCTCTCTCCCCCCGGCACCACTCTCTCTCCCC